>NW_027153073.1:0-59497 GCF_002600585.1 Cystoisospora suis
GGCTCACCGGCGGTCGCTCACGAGATCGCACTCAGAAGGCAGTGCGGCACTCACTAACGGCAGGGCATATACAGCGGCGCAGAGTCGCATGGAGCGCAGTCTAGCCGCTGCGTTCAACGCCCGTCCCCCGACAGGGGGCCGGGGGGAGAAGGCTGCTGTCCTGCCATTAGGAGGCTTTCCGTAGTTCCGTACCTGACTGTTCAGGAGAGCAGTTTCCAACAACACCACACGCAAACCGATGGGGAACTCACCGAACAGAAATGCTCCCATCCGTGCCACGCCGTGGTCCCACAGGCTGCTCGGCCCATATTCGGGTCACCTCGCGAGCAGACCACGACTCGACTCTGCATCGAGTCCGTCTCGCGATTGCATGCACGCAGCTGTGGTAAACCGAAAGGCTCGAACGTACTGGAGTGTGCGCTTGCCTTTGCCCATTTCTCCGTCTCAAGCCGTCATGACTGAACTTCCCCAGGGGCCCGCTCTCTCCGCTGCTTACGAGAACACGTATTTAGGTGTGTCAGCCACAATCTACCACTTGCCAGGCGCATGTGACTGGACTGGGCCGTTTCCCGGGACACTTTACACGGCCCATTTTCTCTTTCTCCTACTTAGGATCCATTTGTACGTCCTCCAGCATGTCGACCAGCCCAGGGTACGCCTTCTTTGCATAGCTACGCGTGAACAACAAGGACATGGTCTGTGACGAAACTGTTCAGAAACGAGCCGTGGTTCGCTACCGGAGAGGCGTTGCATCTGAGCTGTTTTCCAAACCAGTTATGCCTTCTTGCTTCATGCACGGTCACAGCTCTGCGAAGATTACATACGGGAGGGCATGTCTTGCCGTTTTGACTGTGCTCGGAGCTATAGTTACTCCGCTGACCCGCGTGCCCAGCATTTCCGTGCTTCTCATGCTACTTCACTGCAGTGCCTATGCTACTTCCCTGCAGTGCCTACCGGCGTTACGTCTCCTGTATCTGAGCCTAGTGGCTGCAGTCGATTCCTGGCACCTATCGTAGAGAGGGAACTGTACGCCTTCGAGAATCCACATACACGTCGTGAGCGGGTGTCTTCCCTGGGGTCGCGAACTGAAGTGCACGGCGTGGGGATTCATTTCCGCTCTCTTTCGCTTCAAGCGTTGTGCACACTCTAAGCAGTTGACATTTACGCGATTACAGTGCTTTTTCCTACTGGACTAGTCCGTCCGCAGACGCGGCACCCTTTTTGTTTAGGGTGTTTAACAGGACGAGTTAAGGAAATTGGAAACGCTTGGTTTTCAGTTGCACGTGTTGCCGCGTCTTTGACAGTCAAGAAGGAATCCCTGCGCTCCTCTGTTAGGATGACATACTCGGCCTCCATGTGCCTCTAAGAGCTCACCGGTTAGAAAATGTATCTCAACCGACTTCAGTCTTTCTTCCAAGCTGAGCCACGGCCCCTTGTTTGGTGCAGCACATGAGGGCGCCGCTGCTGTACACGGTTCCTCAGCACACCGTGAAGGGAGGGGGACTAGACGTCGAAGAGGACGGCCAGAAGAACTGCATGTTTAGAGCTGTTCGATTCTTCGCAATTCGGACAACTGAGTTTGCCAGCATCAGGGAATCAGTGCGTTGGATTGGGTGTGCCTTCGGATCGGAGAAGGAAGAACGACTAAGCACGCTTGTCGGACTGCCGACACCCGTTTTGATCTTTTGCGTTTGTCTTACTGTTTTGTATATTTGCGCAGTCTGGCCTTTGCCAACTTGGCGATTATCCTTGATGTCCCCCAGCTGCCTGCGATCTGGGCAGTGAATGCCTGGAGGGAAGTCAAGGGTTTCTTCACAGAACTGAAGAGCCTGACCGGAGCTCCCGATATTGTTTATCCCAATAACAGATGTGAGTGCATTGATGAAGAGGGAGGATGAGCTTGTTTGGTTTGTATATCTCGGATATCCGTAACGTCGTCACGGAGACACGGAAGTTGTTTCGTAACTTTCGCAGCGGTGCCGAACAAGACTTTTGTTGCGTTTCCAGGCGCGTACCCCCGCTTCACACGAAGCCAGACTAGTTCCTGGAAAGTAGCGGTAGTGTTATAGGATACTTACGGGGCGGGTACAAACCTTGGATACCATAGTCATATGAAATGGTATCCCGTCGTGACCTTCGTTTCACGTGCGGTATTGTTGAGCCTTTCGTCTTCCAATTTGTTGATCGAGCTCGGTGTTCCGCCTAGCGTCTCTCTGCGTTTCTTGAGTTTTCTTCCGTGTCGCCGTTCAGATAACCCCCAGACTGACAAAGTCAACCGCATGGGCCGCCCCAGAAAATACAACCATGGTAAGACGGGAAGCGCCCGTACACCTTTCTGGCTATGTAACCGCCTTTCTTTGAGACTAGAGAAACTCGACTGAGTGTCTCGTTTCACAACAGTAACGTGCGTTTTTCGTATGCTCTTACCATTAGTGTATCTCACACTCTAAGTGGCGGATACAGGCGTCTGCGGCGTGCTTGAGAGGCAAAGTCGATGCCGCCCTGGATCAAAGCGGTGAACGCACTCCCCCGGAGTGCGAGTCGAGAAGGAAAGCGATAGTACTGTTCACCCTGTGTGCGATACGCGTGTCAACCCATCAGGAGAACTGCCGGACTGAGTTAATCGTGTCTCCGCCGTAGCCATCGAAACTGCCACGCACTGTTTTTGAAACATGCTTTCTTAGGAGTGTTGAGGTAACACCCGACATCTGTGGTAAAGTAAGATGGCAGTAGCCGATCCAAGGTGACAGTACGGTCTTGAAGTGACACCGAGAAACCCGACGGCAGGCTGCTCTGGGCACTGCCACCATTGTATCCACATTACCTTTCTTGTGGTCCTGCTGCATGTGAGCTTGCACTATCCTGCTTTTATGTGTGCTTTTTGGCAGATGCATGGATGTTTGGCACTCCCTACTGATGGGTCGCGGTTCCTTCAAACCCTCGCAGGGCTCCTCGCTTTTGGTCGGGTGTTCCTCTGCTGGCCAGCCGTGAAGTTGTCTCAGTTTGACTTAATGTCACTAGAGCGTACCTCCGCGTTATCCCGTCAAAGGATGCTCTCGGCAGGCCATAGGACTGCCAGCAGTGCATGAACGGAAAAGTGCCATTCTTTCGTGCGTGACTCGGCAACTCGTGGTTTCCTCGGCGTGCGCATGTCCCATGAATGGCACTGTCGGAAAGGGAGAAACTCGTCAGACCCGGCCGGTGTGTGAAGGTCTTCAGTCCCCTACTGCACAGGAGTGCATCGGATTCGACGACAGTAAAGATGCACCAGTTTTCGACTGGAGCGTTGCAGGATGTCCCAGCTGCTGGGACTTTCCGGCAGTGCGATTGGACTGACGTCGCGCCGAACCTCTGTTTTTCCAGTACAACACTTCCTCCCACAAAAGACTCGATGCCGTTTCAGCTGTACGGTATTTTCACCGTCGACAGGGGAAACAGATTCGTGTCTCAAACGCCGCGCTTCCCGTACGCGATCAACCGTGACGTTCTAGGTAGCCCAATCTTGCAAAGCGTATGGTGCTACTGGAAGCTTGCTATGTTGCCGGCTCTTCAGAATTTCAGGCGCGCTATCTCGTACAGAGGGGGAGCCCACAGTACTTGCGACAGTAGTGGATCGTTAGGAGGGCCCTTAACTGAACCGAAGTGTACCGAAAAACTCCAGTCGTGCTAGCCGCTGTCTAGCCGATGGGAGGGTTTTATCTACCTTGGTACCTCCAGTATTATCGCACAAGCCCCTGCCGGCGGCTTCTGCTACGGCTAGGAATAACCGTATGGAGTCGGCAAAGGGCAGCTGATTCACTTGCTAACGAATTTGATGTTTTCGCCGCAGTCTGCGGCCGACACAGGCTGGGGATAATCGCATAGGCGATCACATCCGAAGCGCTCATCTAAACTACTACGCAAGCGGACCAGGGAAATCTGGAAGCGGCTGCGGACAACCGCGAATCTGACATGTCGTCCATGGAAGGCAGACACTCATGGACCGGGCGATTGGACGATTTGCACCCACTGAGACGCCTTGCTTCAGTCCCGAAAGGGCTGGTACCGCCCCGAGAGCGCGGTCATGCACTCACATCTTTAGCCGTGGTGGACGCGGCTAACCCTGGCATCGTCGCTTCCCAGAAGTAGGTACACGACCCGCACAATCTGCTGTTTTCCGGTGCAGTTCCTTTTCCTACTCACAGCGTCTTTTTTCACGGTTCCGAGGCACACAAAGTAGCTGATACCGACACGTCATCAGAGAAGGTACCAGTTACGCATATTTCCCATTGCCCCTAAAGGTGGCGGGACCGTACTGGTACCCCCTTGTAATGCAGAAGCACGCGGTTAGTCGTCAGTCACACAGCGAGTTCTCCATGTGTACTTGCTAGACCAGCTGACACGAGAAGTACATGCATCCGAAGAACAGCACACCCGAGACTAAGGCGGATCTAGCCCGGGAGCAGAACTCAGTATCCTAGAAATGAACGTGCTTTACATTTTTCTGTATGGCTCTGCGAGATGGAGCGACCAGGAAAGCTCGTCTCCAAACTCAGTGACTCCGAAACCAGCCCAGCTACCGTAATCGTCCACCCCCACCCATGGTATGGTGTCGCACCTGAGTTTTCTTCAGTGCATGTTTCGTGGAATCTTCATAGCCTTCACTAAATCCTCCGTTTGTTGTGGACGGCTGCTGACAGGGAACGCGGCATAGCAACGGGTATCCGGGGAAGCCCCCGATCCAGGACCCTGACTGATTCTTTTCTTCGGTTTTTTCTTTTGCGTTATGGGAGGTATCATGGTTACTCCAAAACTACTCTCCACAGTTCAGAAGATATCCGCATTACTCCACATGCTTCGGCGATTTTGCTGTACGGTTCACAAGCGGACGCATCTGCAGCTTTTTCAACGCCTTGGCAAGGGAGACTTGTCTATCTCTTCGGCAGGAAACGATCTCTTTAACAACCCACGAGCGCGCAACTGGGAAATCACACGCACGTGCGACTGCCCAGGAAAACCGGGGTCTGTTCTCGCGGCCTCAAGGTTCGGCTGGATGTCAGGATTATCTCGAAGTTCTCCCCAAGTACCTTCTCCATTCCCGATAGCACGCCCAGAAAAACAAAGTGAATAAAATCCAAAAATTCGCTTCGAAGTCACCTTTAACTCATTCTCCTAAACTCCGGAGTTTCCACAAGACGTCCTTTTCCTGTGAAGCGAAGTCTTCAGAACGCATGCAGTGTTTGGTGGCACCTTGGATAAATACAAACGATAAACACAAACCACACCTCCGCACACGCAGCCACCTCTCTCTATATATATGTAAAACAAATATACACAGTCCCCTGAATAACCGATGAGGATAGAGAGCGACTGAATTCGGTAAAGAAAAGACCACCGTCTCGTGGGAGGGGCCGACTGCCTTTCCGGTGTAAATGGAGAAACTGACGACCGGAGCCTTCCCCCCCTTCATCTCCAAATGCGAACGACCCCGTCCCTGCCTGAAGTGACAAGAAGTAGCTGGTGGTTGAGCTCAAGAAAAGAGAGATCTAAGATAGCATCCCGATGTTGGACCGAGGGTGGACGAGGTCCGGCGTCCCGCAGCAACAGCTCGTCTTTCTCTTCTCGTCGGCCACCCCACCAGTGGTCTTCGCTTTTTTGTCGGAAAGATGGATCCCGACTATCAGTCCGCCCCAACCGCGCTACTCCATGTGCACGCTGGAGCCAATCATCTCGGGTACCACAGCAACAAGGACGCCGCTTTAAATCAACCGACGGACACCAGAAGCCGGGTCGCTTGCGTTCCCGACATTCATCATCCTCAGACAACGATTCTAGAGAAGATACAGAGCTACCTCTAGAAGAGACAGAATGGTGACCATCTCTCCTAACGCCCGCTGGCCCTCCCCCAGCTCGCGCTAAAAGTGGGCTATCTCGCGAGCCACCCAGTTCATCTTCACGTGAGCAGAACACAGTCCCAAGGTGTTCACTCTCTCTTGCTAGTTCTCTTTCTCCAGTCAGCTCTCCTCCCCTTGACGATTGTGCCCGCTTCCTGTTGTACGCGTCTTCCTCCTCCTCCTCATTGTTCTTTCGCTTTGTTTTCCTGAGTATTCTTTGCTCGAAGGACCGATGCCGATGCAATCGACAGACTTCCTGGAAATGCACCGTGCGCGAGAGCAAGTCTCCCACTCCAGAAACCACTTCTTCCTGAATTGCCTGATAATAAACAAGGGGGTTCTGAGCTGTATAAGGAACTCGGTCTCCGAAGACAACGCCGCCACCAGCTCCCTCTGAAGTTGAACCTGATCCCCACGACTCAAAGGCGATCTCTCGCCTGCAGGGATTCCCCTCAGCGCAGCACCCATCTTCGGGAGCAAGAACCACATATGCATCTACTCCTTGGGTACAGCGGCCAGTAGTGTGACTTGTAATGTATCGATGAGTTGGAATGGCATTCTCTAGACTGGACATATCGGCTTCTCTTTGACTTTTCTGTTGTGCTTCATTGTAGTCAGCTATACCATCTTCTTCCCCCTTTAGAAAGCCAGAGGAGTTCTTCAAACTCCAGAACCGTACACACCGATCATTACCTCCAACAAGAAAAAAGCTAGGAGGGGCACGAAGAAAGGGCGGGACAAAAAGGCACCTAGGGGCATGAGGGGAGTGTGCGGTTACTGAAAGTCCTGCTATGACTTGATCAGCGGATGAGAATGAAGGCGAGGAAGACAAGAGAGAGGCACGATCAACAGGTTCAAGCCACAGACGGGACGCCAAACCATAGTAGCCGTGCCCTGTCGCTACGTCGTAGGTTTCGAAATGTTTGTTATCTGTTTGCCGTGTTCCATGATTCCCGTCTTTCTGTTCCGTTGGTACATCTCCGTTCCCACAATTGTTGGTAAGACCAGCAGAGTAACAACTACTTGAAAATGTAGCAAGAACGTGTCCAAATTCCAAGTCTAAGATCGCCACCACTCCGGCGCCTCCACCTATCAGAGCTATCACGAGACTGCCCTCTGTACTAGTCATCTCAGCGCCGGAGGAAAGACGATTCCTGTGCGTGCTGTCAAAAGAATCCCTCCCCGGTATTTGCCTGTCGCGGCGAGGCTCCCATCTTAGACCCCCTCCCGTCTCCGAACCCTTTTCGCTGTTTGTCGGGGCCGACGAAAAGCCAACAACGCCGTCCCCTCCCGGGCGTGACAGAGTATCTGTGGTCGTATGACTTTCACCTGCCACCGTAGAGGGAGGATCACCCGCTACCTGAGGAGAAACGTATTTGTCGGTGTTGCCTCGTGTACTGGACGAACACCTCATTGGAAACATAGAAGGATCAGAATGGTGTCGATTTTGTAGGAGGAGAAGACGAAGAGGACAAGGACGCAACTGAAGGATTACCGGAGCGACCTGATGACAACCACCGACGTCTCGTTGTTCTTCGTCTTCTCTCCGTGGCTGTGCTCTGTACGCGAGTACCTGATGACGTACACGCCAGGCGCGGACGGGGAGAAGAAGGCGAAGATCGAAAAGAAGAAGAAAACCGCCAGCTGTGCCGAGACACAAACACTTACCATCTGGAGAAACACACTGAGCCGTTGGTGTACCCCACCAAGGAGGAAGAAGAGCCGAAGAGAAAATGGGAGTCGAAGAAGCCCTTAGATCAAATGCGCCAGCCTGTCCGCTTTGAAGGAGATACAAAAGGAGTTGTTCAAAGCACGAGTCGAAATGATCTATGGAAACAACAGCTCGGGATGCTGTCGTCATAGCTCCCGTTGCTTTCACGACATGCTCAACAAAGAGAGAAGAGGGGGGGTCAGAAGAAAGGGAAGGAGAACAAGCAGACGAAAACACTGGAGACGGACCCGAAAGCGATGATGGCAGAAGTGATCGAAGAGCACGTCTCTGTCCCAGCAGCATAAGATATCTCCCCAGAAAATACCGAGAATCTCCCGACCCACGAGGAAGACAAAGACTGTTAGACGGGAGAGAGTCTGAAGGTGAGATAAGAGGGAAAGCTGGAGGAGATAGCGTAAGAAGAAGATCGCAGGAGTCTCCGCCTCCTCGAGAAGAAGAACGAGACACTCTCCCCTTAATCATTCTTGATGAAGAACGGCGGCCTTCATCCAAGCGGAATAGTCGACAGCTTCCGTCAGAAGCTCCAACGCCTACAGTTCTTGT
The DNA here is from genome assembly GCF_002600585.1 of Cystoisospora suis. NCBI lineage: Eukaryota > Apicomplexa > Conoidasida > Eucoccidiorida > Sarcocystidae > Cystoisospora > Cystoisospora suis. The sequence continues at coordinate 8,149 of NW_027153073.1, forward strand.
GTTGTGAAGGAAACGTAGAGCGGTAGCAGCAAGAGGCTTAGGAAGAGTCCACGACGAGAAGGGTGACGCTGCATATCACGAGAATAAATAACAAGAACCGCGACAGGCCATGTGCTTTGGTAGACTCGAATTGACACCTGGGAAGGGTTAGAGTCACTTTCTGGAAAAACAATGAAAGATAGACAACACGCCGGTTGTTTGTAACGTTATATATATTTGTCAGCATTGATGCCTGCGCACAATACGACGTAGAGAGGCTGCTCACAGCTCAAGTCAAGGTATCGCATTGTTAGAGCAAAAAGAAAACGAAAAGGAAACGACCGAGCGTCTCCCGTCTCAGCTCGGAAAACGTAGCGTTCCCCGGAGAGTCCACAAGTTACACGGATAACTGCAGAACCCAGGAGAAGACAGAAGACACGAGACCTTCGTAAGTACCTCTTCCTTGCCGCACAACCTCCGTGCAGCTCCAAGCGTTGATAGGCCCATCAACAGTGTGCGTACAGGCGGTGATGAGGATGCGACCATCTTCACTACTTGCTAACTGAACACGCCGACCGGAACGCATGAGGCCTCCACCTCCAGTTGTGAGCTTTTCTCCTTGTCCTCCTGTTACATCCATTTCCCAGAGAGTTCCTACTAACTCTCCCCTTGGTCTCCAAGATGCCATATCGGCTACTCCTGGCACAGCACTCAGCACTACTCCACAACCTATTGCAACTCCGCCTCGTCCACGATACTTCCTATTCTGATGACCTTTCCCGGCAGCGTGTAGACTTCCTCCTTCTCCTGTTCGGTGTGCTCGACTAACATCGGATTCTTTCCTAAAGAGAAATGTATTTGCTCCTGTCTCTCCGGGAGAAGCACCAGGACTTTGCGACGGAGCAGTACGTGCTGTACCCCCTCCCTGTGATACACCCTCAGTCCTGGAAGAAATATGTGTCTGAACACTGTCACTGCAGACATCTGTACACGGCCTGGGCGATGCGATTACGCTGCTAGAGGCGCTCGCGGTGTTTGATATGAAGGAAGTCCGGGCTTCATTCCTACAAGATACACGAGAGGAATCTGCGCTCTTTGTTAGAAGTGGACCTGTTGCAGTCTCTCTCTGCGGCTGTGAAAGAGAAGAAGAACAGGCAGACATCTCTGCAAACACGCCTTCCCCTCCCTTAGCACCCGACGTGTTAACGTCTGAGGCAGCATTGATTGAATCCCTAGAAACAAACTGACTGCCGGGGAGGAGAGGCGTACGTACAATCTCTCTGTCTTCGCTATACTTGAAAGAAGAGCCACGCGGAGAGGAAGTGCCCAGCGTAGAAGCAGAATCCGTTCGTGATCTTGATCGTGAAAGAATCTGTCCACCAGTGCCACGGGTCGGGGAATCCGCGCGACCCTCATAGCCCCGCGCAAAAGCTGGATGGAGAAGAAGAGGGTGTTGAAGAACGACGGGAGGTGACGCTGTCACGTAAGAATACAGATTGAGGGTACTAGTGCCTTCCACCGAGGCCCACTTCGATAGCCGTCCGACTTCCAATGAGGGGCGGCGTGGCAGTCCGAGTACGACACATCGCCAGTCTCGTTGAAGAGGTGAAGGGAGGCAGAAAGACCTAACAGGAGATACAGATCTTTGCCTGACAAAGCCGGAAGAGGTATTCTTCCTCGGAGATGCACAACGTGCTGCTGCTAATAACATAGGGAAGGACATCAGAGACACGAGATCACCCACTCTGCTGCTCATTCCCGCAATTTCAGTTAACACAACTCACGTAAAACTATCCTTCCCTTTGCCGTTTTGTCGCGAAGGAGACTTCGTTGCTTTGCTGTGTCCCGTAACGTGACAACTACGGGGACATCCTCCTTTTGGGAGAAAAGACGTACAGGGTCTGTCGTACACAGGTTGCTTCTTCGTGTGAGCTACTACTATATCAGATATCTTCAGGCTTGAGTACTTCTTTGTCATGTATCATTCTGGATGGAGAAAAAAGAGGAAACGGGCATGCCAACTAATGAACATGTGGTCTCTTCAGTGACGCCGCTACAGTCTACAAGACACACGAGGCACTGCGCTGGCACATGCATCACAAGAAGCATCAAAAGCAAAAGGGGTGGCTTCTTACAGAACTTTAGTCCTCCCTTCTGGCGATCTCCCCCTTCGTGCTACCACCAACTCACTGGAGAATACTAGGTGCGTTGCATATCCCGCCCTAGCCACATACAGTAAAAACAAGGGAAACAATATCGATAATTGAGACCCCTAGTCGTCTTTGAGACGCAAGGAGGAGATATTATCTTCACGATGGAAGAAAGTCTGACGGGGAGAACTAAGTCGCTCTGTGTATGATACGCACCTAGTCTGGACGAAGCTACATGAATACAATTACTCACCTACATACAAGCAAGCGGTGAAAAGGAAACTCCGGTGATACGAACGAGAAGCGAGAGATGGCAGAAAGAGAGGACAAGAAGACTAGTGTGATCCTTACCAACGATGGAGTGGGGGGGAGCAATAGTACCAGAAGCCATCGGTGGAGACTGTAAAGCAGTCGATCCTGCAACAGCTCCTTTGACAGCAGCTGGAAAGAGTTCGAAGGGTAGGAGTCCAGACAGCCGAGATGGATCTTGATTCAAAAGCATCGCCAACTCCTGAGATTCCAGTAAAAAGGAAGAAAAAGTGGATTACAACTGTGCTGGTGAGCGTCGTCATGTCTTTGGTCACCAAAGCAAAATCCTGGACGACGCACTATGTAGAACTTTAGCCGGTCAAAATCATTTGGTCATCACCTCACCTTAAAGAGGAGGTGTTGTTTCATAACAGTCAAGGAAGTTTTGAAGAGGCTTCTTAAAAAAGAACTCGTGGAGCTCGAAATGCAGCAGACTCAATGACGAATGAAAGAAACCGCTCCTGGTCACAATCACCGTCTACAAACTGTGCATACGATTCTCCTTTCTGGGAAACCGGCTCACAGAGAGCCGTTGCCATATGAAACCAGACGGGCAAGCGAGGAGAACATGAAGTCACAATTGCTTGCTTGCTGGTCTGTTCATGAATGCTCGCATGGGACCGTTCCAAATAAGCGCGCGCGTGGTAACCCCCCCCCCTGAGTACGTCAGTTTACACTAAGAAGGATGGAATCAATACAAGAGGTCGCCCAAGCCGTCCATCCTTCTAGTCTCCCGCGCTCCTGCTTTGACGGCGGGCACCCGAAGAGCTCACCGATCCAACTTGAGGTCTTCCGAGCATAGCCTGCTGAAGTGAGGGAAGAGGGAACCGTGACCCTGCAGTAGCAGAGGCAGCCACGGCAAGAAGCTCAGCTGCTCCAGTAGCTGCTGAGGTAGCTATTTGAAGTTGAGTGAGAAAATCTGTTCGCGTCGGAGGCAAACTGCCGTCCCTCCTCCACCCCGACCCACTGCCATGATCTAGCCAATCGGTTCGCTCTTGCATTGATTCTGATCCATTCACAGGGGGAATCGAAGAGTCGGTCCTGACGCTCTTCCGACCACTCTCTCCTCTTCGGATGTCAGTTGTGCCGTCACGCAGATCAGTGCCAGTTGACACGCTCTTTCTCTTGAAGTCTTGTAGGAGAAAGATAGAATGTGCCAAAGTCTCTTGTTGCGAAGACAATGTTAGGAGCATACATACAGTAAGAAGTGAAGGGACTTCACACGAACTACTGCTGAGAAGAGACGCAGGGAGAAGTGGAAGAAGAGCCTGGAGCGGGGAAAGACGAAGTGAAGGAAGGGAGTGAATAGCAGCTGGGAGAGGAGGAGATAGTAAGCAACATCTAAGGATATCTGTACATATACACACCACACGTCCCCAAAGTGCAAGGAGATCGCAAATATAACGAAGACAGCCTATTAGAGGCACAACATCGCCAAGTTTGAATAAGAGCTAGCTTGATGAAAAAGGAGAGGAAGTCACTAGTCCGCATCCTTCAGCAGTTATCACTAGCACGCTGTAGCCTAAGCCGATCGGCGTACAGTAAGTATACAACCCATGGTCAAGATTATACGCGCAGCACGGAATACCGTCAGGGCAGCACGTGTAGGGCAGAGTCTGTTTGGATATAACACTGAAGCCCACCAGGCAGATTTGGAGCTTCTAACAACAGCGGCTCATGCAAATAAAAACCAAGAAAAGGAATCTCAGCGTGTTAGATAGTGCGGCCCGCTCAAACACACGAGTACACGACACGTCCTGTAGAAGGACTAGAAACAATGAAGATATCGTCGGGCTTGTCAAGACAGAAGATGTAGGGTTACAGTAGTAAAAGAAAACGGAGGGATCCCGGAAGAAAAAGTTCATTAGGTCGTACACGTAAGGAGAAATTCGAGACGTGCGGGCAACCTCACATAGATGAAACACGTAAGTGCAAGAAGCGTATGAATAGGAGGCGACAGAAAGGCAAATATTTTCTCCCGGGATCTTCTACATGAGCAATGAGTGTGCAACAGGTGTCTACGTCTGAGGAACACGTGTCTACCGCATACATATCAAAGAGATAGAGCTGAAAACTACTCACACAAAAATATAGAGATATTCTTTTTTCTTCTGTCTCACGTAATATCTGCGTCTGTCTTTCCTCTGAACTTCTCCAACCAACGCCTCGCGACTAACCTAGACCAGTTCCCAGCCTTCGTACACATTCATAAGTAGACACCTCCGGCTTGGAGAAATTCTCTCTGATGACATCAAAAACACTTCCTTCCCACATGTAAGAAAGGTATGAAGTATGAGTTACATCACAACGAAGCAAGCAACTGTCTTTTCTAGACCAAAATATGAATGACGCACGTACATTCTCGAGCTGAGGTTTCAATTTGTGGCGGTTGCAGACACGTGCACTTCAAGCACGCGCGGTGTGACTCTATGGGGACGAAGAAAGTTTCGTCATCTTCTTGAAGATCTTTCCGAAGTCCGTCTTCCTCTCCCCAGCCGACACCAAGGAGCTCTCCGGCCGGGAGAACCTCATCAAGTTGGTCTGTAGCTGCAGCGACAGCTGCATGAAGACTTGAAGCTGAAAAGGTGTGCCTTCTTTGAGAGTCCGCCGAGCAACCCAAGAGGGGCGGAGTAAAAAGCGCAAGTGTAGAGAGTGTATTCTGAGATCGGTCCATTGCTACACGACATAGATAGGGGAGAAGAAGGATAAGAGCTCTTCTATCCGAGGGCCGAAGACCAAGTAGTAAGCCAATACATCGGCGTTGCTCCCAAGAGAGACGGCTGACAGATGAAGGGTCAACAGACGAAAAGAAGGTGAGAAAGGCAGAAACACGTTCATTCCACGAAGTCTCACCATGTCGGCGATCCAACGCCTTCGGCTGCTGAGATTCAGCGACACACGAAGCAGAGTGATGTTGTAAAGTCTCCTGACCAGTTTCCTCTTCTTTTGCTTGATGGGCTAGTCGCCTGTTTACCATGAAGATCGCTAAATTTCCTTCCATCGTGTCGATTACGTCCAGCTTATCATCGACATCTTCGTCATCTTCATCAGTTTCTGTCTCAGAGGTACCGACACTGCTCCACAAGCGCTCTCGACGTGAGTCCTTTTGCTTCACTTCAGTTTGACTCAGACCTTTTGTCTGCATGCCAATGCTGCAACGGGGAGAATGAGAGGACGACTCGTCATTCGGTCGCCCTGCTCTCTTCTCTCGACCTTCTTTTACAGGCGAACTTGGTGTAAAAAGTGGTTCTTTCTCAACAACAGCAACAGAGTGCCTCTCATCGTGATTCTTTCCCGAAGAAGATGATCGTCTGTCGAGCGAGCATCCGCGAGAGTCCATCCCGTCATGTACCTTGAAAAGAATTCTAGCAAGGACGTCTTCATCCGGTCGCCCTTCTTCTGCAGCAATGATTGCTGCGCTAAGAGCAGCAAGTGTCTGTCCATACTCAGGCTTCATTAAGTGTAGATACACAGCATGAGACAGAGGACGTGTCAGATATCGCCAAAGTTCTTCAACCCCATAAAGCGTCGGGGATGAATGGTATCTTTTCTCTTGTTCGTCTCCTCGCAATAACCCCAGCCCGCATGTGCGCATTTTATGACTGTCTTCTCCCATGTTCTCTCCTTCTCTGTGCTCTTTCCACTTCCCCCGTGTTCTCTGATCACGGCCACCATCACCGGAGATCTGTTTTCCCACTCTTCCGTCAAGTCCCCCACTGTACTCCCTGAGAAAGCACTCCACGGTTCTAACGCCGCAGTCCACACCTTCTCTAGTTACAGCAAAAGGCTTGAACAGCGGGACAAGAAATACAAAGATGTCCACGCGGCCCCACTGAGTTTGAAGTACTTGTAACATTCTTAAAGCTTCCAGGCGAACTGCTTCACAAGGATGCATAAGAAGAGGAAGAACTCGGGAACGTAGTAGATTCAAAATCTCACCTGAGCAGGTATCTCCTCCCCGCAATTTACCTCGCTGCCCCTCTCCTCCTGTTCTAGCTTCGTGAAGAATTCCATTCCAACAGGGTACAAGTAATCCCGCACTTGCAAGAAGTTGAAGTGTCTGCAATGCTGCCAAGAGAACTTCTTCGCGTATGTCTACTAAGGCCTGTTCGCAACATGGAAGAACACATGTCTCTACTATACCTCTAGCTCCACCTAGAAGCAAGCTCATACGCCCTAGCGCTAATGTGACCGCCGCACGAATGGAAGGGACTAAAGGATCATTGAGCTGCATTATCAGGTAGGGCAAGAGAAACTGCTGAGACACTTCGGGACCGAGAAACTCTGCAAGAGCATCAACACGCTGTAAAAGAGCGAGTCTCTCAGCTGGTTGTCGGCTTGTAAGGAGGTGTTGAAGCAGTGGCTTCACAGCTGATCGAAGTTGTTGCACACGAGAATCAGAAACGAGCACCAGAGAGGACGAGGCACGGCAGCCGGCGGTAAGGCCTTTACAGCAGTTGTAAATACCACCCTTCCCCAGAAGATTGTCGTTCGCTGTATATAACTTCGTGCCTACGATAAATCGGCTCTCCTCGCCTGCTTGCTGAGGCGCAGAGCCGCGGACCGGAGAAGAAGTGGACTCCATCCCCGAACTGGCAGCGGCCACTGCCTGGATTGATGCTTGGACTTCAGCACAGTGTTGGATGGACAAGAGGAACATGGGCAGCTGCTCCGCAACCGTTAACTGTACTGAGGGTTCTCCTTCGGTTGAGGCGAGCTGATGCAATCTTGGAAGGAGCGTCTGTATGAAGAAGAGAGAAAAATCAAAGAAGCCGCGAGCCAAGCTTCTCATTGCTGAGAGATCATCGACCAGGTCAGCTTCCTCTTCTTCATCGACGTCATAGGGGTAACAGCAACTTCGTTCAGGCAGAAAACTAGCCTCAGTACACCTCGCTGTTTCCCTTCTTTCCTCTTGAACCTGCTTCATACGGTTTGCTTCTTGACTGGTTCTCTCCTGTCCGTAGCTTATGCCTGAAAGACTTTCTTCTTTGTCCCGAACGTCCTTCAAAATCGAGGACTCCTCCGTTGACTCCTCCGAGTTTCTCCACCCTGTAGGGCGTGAGGCGTAGACTTGACACAGCGCAGTAGGGAATACTCTGAGTGCGGCTACACGAACAGCTGGGATAGGATCATCTAGAGCTTTTACAAGGTAAGGAAAGATGCATTTCAAAAGCGTGTGAAGAGTAGAAAATCGGGACAAAAACGCAAGCATCGAAACACCGCAGCACCGCACCTGAGGTGAGCTACACTGCTGAAGAGTACTTCCAATCAATTCACCTATCAAAATGCAGCTCCCGCGTCGTGGACAAGATAGAGGACCCATCGTCACAGGAAAACACGGCCGGTTCAAGGATGCCGAAAGAGAAGCTGAAGAAGGATATGAGAGATCGCTTGCAGAGAAAGACCAAAGTGGACCTTTTTTCTTAGTGCAACCATCACTATGTGAGTATGAGGAGGCCTTACACGCCTCGTATAAAGGCCCTCCAGAACAATGTGATTGTGTGCAGCTGCTTCTTCCCCCCGAGAGAGCAGAAAAGGGAGAAGCCCCGGCACAAACAGGAACACCACCACTTGATCTGACGTCTTTCTGGCCCTGAGGGAGCCCCTCGGGCTCGACGCGAGCACAGGACGAAATGCGAGGACGGTCTGAGAAAGAGTGTGCATGTGTAATGCCGATGCGGTCAGCGAGGGGAGTTCGGGCGCGGACTGGAGACAAAAATAGCTCGTTATACACGGCACAACGCTCCCTTTCCAGAGCTCGAAGAACCTCCGCCACAGGCTGCAAAAAAGAGGGGACAGCAAGGACAGCACATCAAACGGAATGAGTTCGAAAGAGCGAAAGTAAAACCACACACAGAAGTAGACTGTCGCAGTGTGAGCCGCTCACCTCCATGGTTTATCTGTTTTTCTGAATCCTCCTTTAGCAGGCTTCTCACTCTCTTCCTGCCTTAAGATGACTCTCCCCTCGCCTTCATGGACTACGTCAAGATGAAAGTGCGCTGACGTAGAGGAGAGCACGTCTTCTGCGTGATGCGAGAACAGGGCTGAGTTCTCAGAAAACGGTGCCGACTGTCACGGCCAGTACACTGTCCCACGAACTACTGATCACCGCCGTTCTTGTCTGGGCGCTCCACACGTGCGCCAGATAAACGGGGGTGAGTACTACTCAGAGACATGAAGCATACCTCACACCGTCATCACTTGTCTGCGCTTTGCCTAAGCATACGCTGGAAATGAAGTAAGTCGCGTGATGGCCGTAGTATTAGTACGATGGAAATACCGAGCGTTCAGGTAAGTTCCGAACAGATGCACCAAGGTATTGCCTGCCCCCTCACGTCCGCAGCGTGACGGGTTCCCCCCTAGGGGCCACGTAAAGGAAGCTGAAGGAAGCCGACTATCATATGTCAAAGTGCAGACATGTAATCCACTTCATCAACACGGAGGCCGCGTAGAGAGGCATAGTCGGAATGACGTCTTTCCGTCTCCTGCAGCTCCTGACAGCTATCCTCCTTAGTTACAGCAACAGAAACCTCCGCTTGTACTCGAGCCTTACAAGATGGCTAAGAGGATTTACCCGACAATTCACATTTTACACCGACTTCTAACAACTGTAGAGAGTGTTGACATGCAATATATGCACCTCTTATACCCTGCATTTCTTTCTTTTTTCAGCAACTTGTAAAAGACATCGAATACGTTAGTCTAGGACCATGAAGCAAGCACACGTCTTCCCCCTCGTTCCCCTACCCGCTTCTCCTTGACGATGCGCCTTCTACTCTTTCTCCACACCGCAAGCAACCGAGATGAAAACCTTCTCGCAGACGGCAAGGACAAGTCGGGATGAGGAACTGATCCGAATCCCCCGACTGCTTCGGCAGCTCCAGCTGCTGCCGCGTCTTTCATCTGGGTCCCACTGAAGTCTCTCGAAGAGCCGTCAGACACTCCAGTACCAGCAGAAGACAGAGCTGTTCCGGTAGAGTCCACCCAGTCTTCCCTATGAACATCACGGGAAAAATGACGTGGGGAGGTCCTGCTAGAAACTTTTCTTTCGCTCGATGACGGAAACCCACCTGAGTGAGGAGAAACAGGGGGTGGCGAAGAAGGGAGTCTTACATCAGGCACGTCCGATCTTTGCCGGCGAGATGCTTTCTGATGTTGAGATACCGCTACTATTCCCCTTGAGGCGTCTTGCCGACGAGCTGTACCCCAGGCACTGATGAGGGCTGCGACTGGGGCGCAGTCGGGAGAAGTTAGAGCTCCATGAAGAATGGACTGCGCATAACCAGACAGCAACTGCAGTTAGCGAAAGAACTGAACCAAGAGGGCTGAGTGGTCTACACTGACAAATGAACAAAACACAGGCCCTGAGAAGCATATCTATCTGTAAACGTATCTCGTCACGCGCTTCAACGCTTTGCCCTGCATACGCACACGCAGTTGTTCGCCCCGGTTATGCGAGCCAAGACGTAGCGTGACCGGATGAAGTAAGAGGTCTCAACAACCCCGGACTCAGGAGAAAAGATCGGCGCTCACTTCGTCAGACCTACAGGCCGACAAACAGGCTACCGACACCTGACAAGTGACTAGTACCGTGCTCTCATTTTGCACTTGGCAACTCAAGAGAGCTTCCCTATGGGAGGGCCACACACGGAAAAACAAGGAACCGCCGCTCACTCAGTATCCCGTCGCACTAAACACAGGGAAACGAAACCCAGGGGATCTCTCCCAACAGAAATATTGAGAGGCAGGTGCATTCATCAAGGAATCTTAGCTGTCGAGAGTACACCTCAATAATACAAGCGATAAGTGTGCAACGTAAAGTCCCGCTGAGAGAGCGGTATCGCTGCCCCGTTCACCCCCCACCCTCCCGTTTCCAAAGAGTAGGACAGCCGGAAGCTGGTCAGCCCTGCCTACGGCGAGGAGATGACAGGAAACACCTTGCAGTTCCAGCGGAAAGCCTCACAAGCAAATCCTAAGCAACACATCAAGAGCTTAGTCAAGCCATCTCACCTGATACATGATCTGAGGGTCGACACTTAAAACATGATGTTCCACGGCCTCCTCAAGAACCTGTACTACCTCGAGTTCTTCTCGGTTCCATTCTTCGTTAACTACTCCGTAGTACACCCCTCCTGTCGAAGAAGATGCTAAAGTATCTGTCTTCCTCTCCTCTCCCTTGGCAACGTTTTCTTTCTGTTCGGAGAAACCGTTCCGCCTTGTCTGTAGAACTGCGGCAGTCATGTGAGGAAGCCACTGTCTAATCAGCAAAATGCGTAGGTCAGGCTGTTGATATGCCGGATGGGTCAAAACAGTGAAAAAAGGAAGGAAGTACGATAGAAAGCAAGCAGGGAAGAAAGCCTCGTCACGCCTGCTCCCCGCCCAGCGCTCTAAACATTCGAACGCTGTCAACCGCATCTCAGGGTACCTCAAGAACACATGTTTTTGCAGTGTCTCTCTAATCCTACGACTCCGTATAGCCCTGAGCGCATGAGATAAGGCTCTCAATCTAGGTACACCCACATCAATACTTGAAAAAGAAGAAGAGTCAAAACAGGGTAAAGCTTCACCTCCTCTGTAGTTCAAAGAACACATTGAAGAAGATACGGCACCGTTGTCGTCGACTCTTCCTTGTTGCTTGCCGGCAAACTCCTTTCCGGCTTTGTCGATATCATGCGGAGAGAACTTTGATGGTGTTGGCGTCGGAAAGGATGATGCGCTGTCACACGGGTATGTTGTTTTCGTCTCCCGCTCTGCGACCCTCCGGTCTCCTGACCCGTTCTCCTCGTCATGTTTAGGAATGTTCCTGAAAGCCGCTGACGATGGTGATCGATTTCCGCTGCCACCCTCGCAACACCTGAGCCTCGGTCTTTCTACGTTTTCTGGTCTGGCCGAAGATTCATTGGCCAGTGAAGAAGGAGAAGGCGTGTTCTGTACGCTTCCAGCTGCTGCATCGGTCTTCCGACGCCCTCCCTTTCTCCGTGTATACACACCTTGCCGCCTTGACCTGGATCGGAGCAGGCGGCGCAGCTGAAGTAAAATCGGGAGGTCTATGACAGTGTGCTGTTTCCCAGGTGCATCGGAACCAAAGACTTCGGACAACGTACAAGCCATTGAAAAAACATCTGCACTCTGGAGAGCTTCTAAGGACGAGAGATCAAACGACTCAGTCACGTCGGTAGTCTCCCTGCTTCCTGGTAGAACGGGACGGACGATCACACTGCTGTCTGGGGCACCGGACGACCCTCTATCCTCCTCCTTTGAAAAGTTAAGCTCGTCTGGCTCACAGCAAAACCTGGAAAAAGCGAACATGTAGACTCACTCATCCATCAAACTCTAGAAGCGCAGAGCCACGCCGCGCCCTACTACAGACACCAACTCAACAACGCTCTGGACAAATATCACGAAAGCAAGCCCCCTGAGAACGCACCCCGCTTGTAAATGAGCAGCGCATGTGCCACGAGGACAAATACTTGTACACATTGTTTTCATAGCACGCTTAGACTTCCCTTACACTTTTTGCAAGACAGACGCCTGGTAAGGGCGTCTTTGCAGGAGACACAAGCTAGATCGCTACGTCAACTAGACATACACACACAAACATGAGTTAGCAACTTGCACAGCAAATGCTCAGCCGACCACACACAGTTCACGAGATAAATAGATAGAGACAGGGCGTACCTCTCTGGTGCGATCTGGCACTTTCCCGAGAAAGGGCTATTGAAAAAAGCAGTAAGTTCACGTCCATCGGACAAGGAGAGTCTCAGAGGTTTCCATGGTGCCGCATCAATTAAGCACCCATGAAGCCAAGAGGTGATACCCACGTTTTCAGCTGAGAAAACAGACAAGTGCTTTATCAGAGAAAGATACCGATGTACACAGTACACGTCAAACCGCCTGGACGTGTTTGAAAGAACAGCCAGACGGGCTACAGACCGTCTGGTTGTTCTTTAGGTAAGCCGGCATATGTTTTTCTAAAAAGTGGTATCCACCTAGGGATGTCTACAAGGAATCTGTGAATCGTCCGAAAATCTTCGAGCCCTTATGTGGTCACAGAAGTCGTTACAGAGCGTACGACCCAGCGGACAGCTATTACAGGGAGTCCTGTTTCGAGAACCTCTGGTTTGACCCAGCTCACGTACGATATATCTGCCTCTTGCACAAGCATCCTTTCCACACAATATGCTTTTATATGTACGAAGTTTACTACACAACCTTACTGCAGTAAGGGACGCAATTGATAAAACTCTACCTTACACGTGCAAACGCTTCCAAAAAGAAACCACAGGAGCCACTGGGAGAAGACAAGGCCTGCACCTGTGTCCCTAAGGGACCACTTCTTACAGGAGAGTTCTTCTGCATTCCTGAATCCCGGGAGATCTACAGAAACAGGGCATGCTCCATACAATGGGTGTGCAATACTGAAGTACCGAAAAACTCTCGAGCCAGCAAGCGTACAGACAAGACAGAGACGTACTCTTGATGTCTCCGTGGGCCAAGCCCAGACTGTGAAACTGCGTTACGCCCAGGATCACTTGAAAAGCGAGAAAGAGTTGTTGACTGCTGGATAGAAATGGCCGCGCATGCAGACGGTCAGACAGACAGAAAGGAAAGAACTGCCGCAGCAGTATGGCACTACGCTCCGAAGCCAACAGTCGACCGTATGTACACCTGAAAGAGGTAATGCAGAGAAAAGTGTGCATCCGGACGCGGGCGTTTGCGAACATGATACAACATTTCTGCCTGCATCACCACACTAGCAACAGATCTTAGAACCTTCATTGCAGAGGAAGATAAAGCGATGAGCTCAACACAAAGAGACGCTTGGGATGCCACGCCCCCCAAAGATAGACGCCTGCAGACAGTTCGCCTAGTGACCCTGATCCGGGTGTATGATAAGCACTGGAGCTCCTTTAGGCCATCTGGAAAGCGCACCAGGCATGATGTCCACGAAACCTCATTCAGTCAACCGGGACTACAGAGATACCCATGCTGACTGTGTGTATGCGTGCGTCAGCTGAGACTCCATACATTTCCGCTTATCGATTGACACGTTCGAGGTCACCGAACAAGGTTCGCCCATGCTTATCTCCAGTCAAGCAGACATCATGTTGACGTCAAACCTGAAGCTTTGCCCCTCTCGGTGCACCTAATTACAAATCTTAAAGCGGCTTAGCCAACTTTGCTACTGTTCGCTTACACGTTAGGATGTAAGTCTGGCAATAGATGAGCCTTGTACGCTTGGAGTTGGAGAGCGTACTGCTGGACATAACTGGCGACAGTGCTTTGTGGTTCCTTGCGAACCAGAAGCTTCCCTACACAAAGTCCCTCCTCGGCAGTCACTACCGCAACCGTTCGAAACAGACGCGAGCTGCCTATACACCGGAGAAAATTTACGGACGGAAAGTCAGACATGAAGGTGGCGACTTCGTCTGCAAGAGCTGTACCCGCCCCAGCCCCGGCCCCGCTGGAGGAGGACCCTCCACTCGCACTGGCAGATCCTCCTGCAGCGGCATTTTGCGCCAGCGAAGCCGACGATGATGAATCTGACGCCTGCTGCCCCGAGAAAAATCCCGTTGTCACCGCACTGTGAAAGACGTTTGGTGTATATACAGGGAGCGCCGGTGGGGGCGTTCCCCCTGTTGACGTGGAGCCCCCTGTCGCGACGACATTTCCCATCCCCGAAGCCTGTTTGGTCGAAAGATGAGAGAAGAAGCGACGACCATTGTTTACCAACACTTGAGCCTTGACATATGCTTCCGAATCCGGCTCACAGCACTTAGTTCTCCGGAAGAAGAAAGGGGTAAAGGAACCACTCCCTACCTAATCAGACTCCAGGGCTGCACACCTGTGTGAAGCAAATTACTCCTTCTCCGTCAGCGTAATCACAAAGAGAAGTGAATATGTCTTTTTTTCTACCGAAAGAACCCTCATGAACGTGAAGGAGAAAAACTGCCTCCACAGCGGAAGAAATGAGGCCTCCGATTGTAGCAATCCTTCTTGTCGCATATGTCTGAAAGGGCGATACACGGCATGCCAGCAGCTCCGAGTGAAGAGTCTAAACTGGGCCGTATTTTACATGTCGCTAGCCTCTGACCTCTCGGAAGGCAGTTTACTTTGACGCGGGATGTCGCAGACTCATGGAGAAAGGAAAGGATTCAGAAACGCCATCACGACCAAAGACCACCTCGGAACCTGCCGAGAACCGAGTGTGTCTTTCCTTTCTGCCGTGTCCCTCCGACACGCACACTACGACACTGGAGCGATGACACGAGCAATTACACGAGTCAGGCTACTATATTCCGTTGGAAACAAATCGAAGAAGGGGGGGCTGCAGGACACTGCGGAGTGCTTTACCTATGTCTGCGGAAGTCTTCGAGCCAGGTTGAAGACAAAGATCGCCTCCATACCTGAGTCGACACGCAAAACGACTATACCCTGGCCTGGGCTCCCGACAAGAAAACCGCGGAGAGCGCTTGAGTTCCACGCTCTGGCTCGTCTAGAATGTGTATAGACAAAGATTACTACAGCAACTAGTTCATCATTCGTCGGACTAAAGAAAGATGAACGAGTAGAGGGTCGAGAGCGGCAGCCACCGGAGGCACAGGCTTGGCCTGTCGCTCGTCCGCGACCGGGCAAAGGCGGAATATACAGGAACGAGTGGATTCAAGCCCAAAAAGAAAAACAAGGCCAATACGCGTGACTGTACAGTCGGACCGGTAAGCCCATGCATGGCTGGGGCCATGGAACAATTGACTCAGCACGGTGAAGACATCACGCAGGACGCCAAGAGCGAGTTTAAGGAAAACGCCAGGGATAACGCGCTGTAGCAAGGGAGTATGTATCAACAATGACTGAAGAAGAAGAGAGATAACATGATATACATCTCGAAGTTGTACCTACGATGAAGCTTCTTGCACGGCAGCTTGCTTCTAGGTTGGTCTCCCAGGTCTCCTGTATCCTCCGTTTGACCGCTTCAGCATGCGCGTACGTTGAGCCGTGCGACAGTCTTGGGACAGAGTCAGAAGAGACCACGCCGAGGGTAACTCAAGTGATTGATATTGAAATCCTGTTAACTGGGGTTGTCAACGTAAGGGTGCGTCCGTAGTAGTCCCTGATGAGTGACCGCATGGAGACAGCGAGAATGCGTCGCACGGCGCGTGGCCCCCCCTGCGCTAACCTGATAACTCATGTGAATGGACATGCATTTGCGCGGAAAATTGTTTACGCGAATTCTTCTGGATTAGAACATTCTGGTGTCACTAGAACAATGATGAAGCTTTGTTTCTCTGTCGACTATTATAAATGGGGTCAGCTTTGTCCTCGTTGGCGGAACACCAGTTTCAGGCATCGGGAACAACGTGGTTCGCGGTCGCAACCACTGATAGGTTTGTTCCCTACGACAGGCCAAATATAGAAAGACAGACAGGCTCCTCTGATGAACTATAGTCTCCTGAGTCACGCGAGCACGGCTTCTCTCAAGAACTATCACAGATGTCTCCGGGTATTCGCAGGGCAGTGTGCTTCTCGGTGTGAGTTGCTGTCTTTTACTCGCTCTCGAACTCCACACGGGGCTTGCGCCCCGCTAGCAAGCAGTTTCGCTGACGTCAGCACCCTCGTAGATGAGCCCATAGCTGGAGAGACCCTCTGGGCTGCTCATGACGCAACGAGAATCGACGGTGCAAGCAAGCATGCCGCCGACGGGCTGACCCGTGCCGTAACCCTGCGGTAGGTCTAGAGGCGTCAGGCAGCCTCGACGCCAGCACACCACATACAGCCGGCCTTCGAAAACCTTTAAACCAGGCGTGTGGGCTTGTCAGCCACTTGTCTGCGACGCGCTGGCGGCCTGTGGAACTTGCGTCACGTTCTGCCTAAACGGTGCGCACGGTGTGGCTGCCCAGTCCCGGGAAGTTCTCCACTTACTGAAAGATGATCCTGGGTGCGTAATTCGATACAGTCTTTTGTTTTATGCGATGGAAGTTACCTCTCAGGATGGGGAAAGAACTTGTAAAGCGTTGAGGAGCCGCACGTGTCTCAGAGGCTAAACTGCTGAACTCCGTCGCACCGAGACGTGTGTGAGTGATGCAGAGGAAGCAGATACACTCTCCCGCGAACGAAGCACTGACTGCGGGAAGACAGAAGACAGGGTGACATTAGCACCCTTGTCACCTAGCTGAGTCCGTTGGCGCGAGCTCAAGGGTGTCTCACGCTCTTTCAGCCCGTACTAAAGCTGGTTGCTGACGGTCAAGAAAGCAGGCCACTCTAGTCCGGAGCTCAGCCTGCCCGAGACAACGCGATCAGATGTATCCCCATCGTACACCACCGCGCACGGCCGGCGAGTTTCAGAATATCGTCTACTACGAGTGCAGGAGTGCGTCACAGTAGTGTGACAGTGTCAAATGCAGTGTTCCTCACAAGTAAGTCCGCACCCACAAGAACAGCATCAAACCGAGCTTGCCATGTGTACAACAAGTCCGAGACCAATCCGGCGGAAAATAGATTACACAAAATGGCGACCACTCCTGAAACTATGCTTGACAAGTAGTGTTTCGGTCATCTCTCGCTAAGTATCATAGTTTGAGTCGCCTCTCATTGCACCCGTGCGCGCCGTACAGCTCGCGTACTCGGCAGCACCATTTGACACTTCTAGATCACGGTCGGCTGATCAAAACACACAAACCTCTTCCACCGCCCTTTGCTCAGGTGTGGAACCCCAGACAAACTTCTTCATTTGTTGTGCACAGTTTTCCATCTCAGTAACGCTTTTGACATTTGAGAATCTCCGCAAGCACAGTATGCGTTAGGTGCGCAAGCTGCTTCATCACCATCCTCATTCCACCTTCGTGCGAGAGAACCCGCGCCTCGTGAAGTAGGCAAACGCACGCTGGTTAGTTACGGAGAGGTTTTGTGCGGGCGGACAATTCGGGAAGACGGCTAGTTGACCGGTCAGTCTCCACAGTCCGCTCCCTTGTTCTCTCTTGATTTCTCGGCCAAGAATTGCCGAAGTCGCGAAGGCGCGTCAGTCCACCTACTGCAGGCCACCGTGAGCTGCAGGCAGGAACCCGAAAGCCACGGAGACTTGAATCTGAGAAAACAGTACTCTGTTGATATTCATGACGAGGCTCCCACAGTCCAGGGGGTGCCTCGGCCCACACTGGATAACGTTTTCAGAAAGAGACCTCCCAAACCAAATACCGACAAGTGTGCCGGAGTCGGAGGGAATTCCACTGTGGTATGCCTACTGCTGCGAGGACACGCACGTCTGCAGCAGAGGTGACGGTGGTAGTAACATACAGATTGTTTATCTAACGTTCTCAAGCAAGAACAACATTAGCAGAGCTATAGCACAAGCCTGACAACCGCTCCTCCTCAACCGAGAACATCCCTGCCTGCCTTACGCGGGACTGTCACCGTCAGTGTACATTTTTGGACCGAACGCCATGGGGCCAGTCTGATTCGTGAAGAACCTTGCTAGACGGTATGGTTCTGATTTACCAGTCTCCGCTGACTGGCATACAGGTGAGTGCGCATTTCCCACGGCTTCTCTTAGTGAACGTCAGTACTCACCGCCGTTACTTCTTCGGGTGAAAAGTGGTGCAGCGTTAGAAAGATCTGCCCTTCAAGTTCTTCCTCAAGTCGCTGATCTAAAAAGCCACGCGAGAAAAGCAAGTGCCACGGACACCAATGGCAGTTGCGTAAGAAGGAGTTGACTTTTTTCTCAAGCGTGCAACTGCAGCAAAGTGATCAGCCAAGCGTTTCCTCCAGGAATCCAGTGAGAGGCTCTCCTTCTCCCCTTGCCTCGCCAAGGATGAAAAGCTTCGCAGGAAACGAGTCGTGTACATCCATCGCGCACTGAGAGCCGCTCAAAGAACCCCTCCAGGCAGCACTCGCAATCCTGCTACCTGTGCCACGCGGCTACTACGTCTTCGCCTGGATCCTGGTGCCATGTGGAATCCGCTCCTATACGATAAATGCTGAAATAATACTCGAAGGCCCGTAAGAAACACACCTTTCATACGAAGCGCTGTAAGACACTTGATGGTTAAACAAATGTCCCTCGGATTTAAATGGTGCGCGCGGTCACGGAGCTGCAAGAGATCCACAGAACATTAAAGATCCGCTTGTTTCCCATTAGCTCCGCCCAAGTAACTACTGTGGCTATACAAAGTCAGGTCAAAAGAACAAATGAAGAATACCCGGGACGAGAACTACAAGAACAGGAACAACGACGTAAATTGCTATACAAGTTACGCTGATCGGGGTTTAGGTGTACGTGGTAAACAAATGCGTGAGAGTAAAAGCGACAACTCACGAAACCTGCAGACAGCATCTCCTCATCTCCCTTTCGAAGTGCAAGAGGCCTCGATTCATACGTGCGAAAACGCTTCCTACACTGACGTTAGACGCACGCTACGCCACTTGCCTTTGACAGTGGAGTAGGGTAATCTTTAAAGCTATTTGGACTTCCTTATGTTTGAGGGGGCTGCCGCTTCTGCCGTTGGTGCTCTGATTCAGGCAGCGTGTTGGTACTCTTTCCCTGTCTCGACAATCTTGTCCAACTGAAAAAAATTGCACCGGCTTCTCTGGTCCTCTTGCAAGGGCCTGAAAAAGCAGTTGCATGCAGTGGACACCCACGAACCCGAGCTAAAGCTGTCCCTACTCAATGGCGAAGTAAGCGGTATCGTAAAAAAACTTAGAAAAGATTTCTGTAGTTGAACCACCTAGTGCCTCAAGGCGTCTCTACGGCCGTATCGTCTCGCCTACAATGGCTGTACCTGTAAAAGCACCGCCTCCAAGAGCTCTGTCTCGCTCGATGCTCGAAGCTTGACCAGTGCATTCAGCACTGTTAACGCCTGAAGAGCGCTCAGCTGCAATTGAAAGACAAACATTCCGCCTCTTCTTCCCCTGCTGGCAATCCCTCTGTGAAGGGCAGCTATTCTCTGAAAACTCTTCTCTGTTATCCCTTCCCTACAAAACTCGGTCAAAAAACTAGTGTCCCTCACGGACACGTCCACGGATAGTCAGTCCTACGTGTTTGGCGCATAAATGCGGACGAGGGCTCACCATTCAGAGGGATAGTGATAGATTTGTAGGGGCGAAAATGTAGTAGACAACAGAGACAGCACAGGCGCAAGACGGCTCCAATGGAAGACAACAGCACGGACAATGAAAGCCCCGCCCACTTACAGAAATCCAAGTTCAGTCACGCAGGCGAACGTGTGCTGCTTGAGTTCACCAAACCGCAGACGCAGGGGTCTGCATGAAGAATCGGGGCCCCTTCTAGAACTGGAACTTATGTCACATTCAACGCGAAAGAGACGTCCATACAGTAGAGAAGAACACTGTATTGCTGCGGTGAGTGGAGAGGGGTATCCCCGACTGGATGACCACGGAGTCACTTGACAGACTCGAGAGGGGGGTGTCGTTTGCAACAACCCGGGCACCATCTTTGAACTGCGGGATTTAGAGACAAGGTGGTGCCACAGGTGTTGCATTTTTGATACAAGAAAAAGTTCTTACCCTCTTGGCTTGAGCTTCTATCAGATCACAAACAGCTGCCAAAACCTCTGCCTGTTTCCAAACAACGAAGAATCGCATATGATGAAAAACTTCCCCTTTCTTTTACCAGCCGCGCCAACTGCCAAAGCTTCACGTCGCAGACCCAAGCGTCCCCCCCGCAGCATGGATGACCTTTTTCAGATCCCCGGGCATGCAGACATAAAGGCACTACCAGTGGCTCCCGTACAACTCGGGTAGTGTTCATGCGAACCGCGAAGAATGTGGTGTTAGCCACCATCCCCTGTACGCACGGCTACGCGTGCATGTACACCTCTACATATCGATGTCATGCCCGAACGAGAACTGATACTCAGCTGGCCTAGCTTCTTAGAGGTACATGCCGTCTGGAGGCGACGATGAACAGACAAACATCTGGTTCTTCGAGAGAAACTGACAAGCTCTCCCTAACAGCGAAGATGAGAAGTTTCATGCTTGCTTTGAAACCCATCTAGTTCTTCTTGGATCAAGACGCCAACTGGAGGCTACACACGAGGAAGCCTCCAGTTGGCGGTTGGCGTCTTGCAGTTTCTTGGCCAACAGAACTAGTCGAAAAAAATGTACACCAAGAATCTACCATTTTTGCTGAGCTCTTGAAACCTATGACAGACGTGCAAAGGCACGGGTGTCCCCTTTATGAGATGAGCAGAACTGCCGAGGAGACTAGTCTGGCGCTAGGTGGAGTCCAATACGCGCACAACAACAGGTCTCTATACCCACCGGAGTACACCGGAACGAACGGAGACGGGATAGAGCATTCAGAACGAGCGTGAGTGACTGTAAGTTCATTTTGGGAAGGAGAGGGGGTAGCGCTGCGCAGATGTTTGTTAGAATGTCCTGGCTATAAAAGCGTCAAAACACGCCACACACGGGAGTACGGGACACACCCTGAAAGAGGGGAAGAGTTGAACAGCAACAGCTTCACACACGCGTCGACACGGCCGAGGATTCACACTCGTTTTCTAAGAGATACAACTCTCTCGACGTCCGTCTGTCGATTGAGAATCCCACCTTTCACTTGCCCCGCTAGGGTACATGAGAACAAGTCGTAGCACTATCCGCAAGCCCCATCGGTATACTGTTTAGGATGCTCAAACAGAACACCCAGGAAACGTAGGCAAAGTCAGCGCACTCTGCCAATTCCTCTCAAGGTCGAGACAGAAGATAAGAAAAAACTGTATTTGGACAGCTGACTCCATTCCAGGAGGCTTACCTTCCTGAGGCCCTCGCAAGCTGTCACTGCTGTTGTCTATCGGCTTCACTAAGGGCAGATACGCATAATAACTACAGACAACAGCTGTAGTCGTGAATATGTGCAAGACTCCTTGGTACTTAGAACCTGCCGTGACACGTACGTACAAACATGTGAGTAGAGTCGCACGTCGATGTATGCGCAGTGTATCTCTACCCCGCTGTGTAACGTCCCCTTGGGCAGACCCTCACAAGTTAACAACAGATTCTCGCTCTGCCTTTTCCAGACTGGATGGCTCGCTGAGACCCGAGGACGTCCTTAGCGGCACAAGTTGGAGATCTTCTTCGGTGGCTTGGCGACGCTGCTGCATATTGAAAAGCCGGGCGAAGCAGTTGAGAAGCAGTGCCACGCCTGGTAACAGTGACCACGATAAGACAAGAACGCTCTTCCGAATACTGCATTATGCCATTACCTCCCTGTAAAATCTGCCACAACTCATGTATGAAGTAACACTACCGTATGATTTCTTCAATACGCTGTTATGATCTCTCTGTCCAATGCTCAGATGGAAAAAGCCAGGTACATAGAGCCACAGTGCTCCCCAGCTACACACTCCGACTATGCCAGGAGGGTTCCACCCAGGAGAGTCCCCATCACGCATTCTAGCCTGGCATGAAACTGTGTAGCTACTAAGAGTGTGCATTACCAATAGCTGCAGAATGGATTGAGCGGCTTCATACGAATCGCCTGGCAAGCAAAGGGATGAGGTCCGTCCACGCGACGTGGAGGACGGACGCCGCGCAGCAGGAGAAGAAAAGGCCGCTGCTCGCTACTCTTCGTACGACACCCCCCGCCTTTCATACTACCAAGGAAGCCTTCCTCACCCGTGTCAAACGCTGCTCACAAAATTGGGGAAAGTTACGCACGTCGGACTGCAAACGGATCCCAGTTAAACTTCCGGGTAGCGAAATCAGCAGTCTCGACCTACCGTACTTTTCTAAGATGCAGCGGGCTCCACAAATGATGTCCAACATTGTGTACAAACTTTTTCTGATACAAAAATTAACTAGCTAACGCGATACACTTCCTCCGTGCACTCTGTCAAGACGCGGCAAAAGCAGGCAAGCTATAATGCCGCGCTCCCTGGCTCGTTTTCTTTGGCTTCTCTCACTCTGTTGATCTGCAGCATTGCATGTGGGAAGCAGTTCCGCCATGTGATTCCCAGCCGCTACAAAGAGACCCTCGTCAACGAACTTATGCCGGAGACAGGCCGAGAGGGCCTGAAAAAAAAGCAAACGTCAGAATGACCAGGCGAGAACTCGGCAGACGCTTCCTTACATCACAGCTCATGAGCATAACTAAGTTCGATATAAACATACAGCTAGACTGGATAGAAGGTACCAAATTGGGTGGCTCTCTGTAAGCCTCTTCACAATACACAAACGGAAAATGTCTTTCGTAGGTTGTATAATGAACGGCTAAAGACCATACAGCGACTATGTATCGCATTTAGCCGTCTCCTGTTCACAGGCTGTCAACAGGTATGACAGAAATCGGCAAATAAGAGGATGCACAGAGGACCCTAGCAGAGATGCTCGGCTGGTATGTGTACGCCCGTACACGCAAGACAGGTATACTTCCACAGGCCGCCGGAACCAGAATGAGGTAGTAATAACGGTACATGGCGGCAAAGAATGCCCCTGCGTGTATAAGAATGTATAAATTAACATAAGAGCTGTAAAGATAATGGCCCAACAACATCTTTCCTCTAAGGCACTGGCACCAGATAGATAGCTGAGACGGTAAGGGGAAGAATTCCATCTTTCCGGGTGTCGCGATAAGGTGTACGGACACAGAGGGAAGTACGGACGCTGTGATGTCGTGCAACGGACAACTGAGGTCCGACCGAGAATCGACAAGAGCGACCACGGGCAGCACCGTACCGCCAAGCCGGTGCACCAGATAGACATGACATGTAACCTGGGAGAAAGAACATGTTCTGACAGCCTCTTGCAAGTTTGATACGTAAGAGTAACCTAACAAGTGCAGAGACCAAAAAAATCCCTGTCAAGATGTTTCCCCCTTACCAAAGACAAGGAAAACAGGCTACATTGCCGCATCACTCCGGTCTCCTGTAGCACACAAAAGGGAGCTCATACTCGCACAGTGTATCTCTGAAGTCACACCAAAGAAGCTCTCCACTGAAAGGAGTGCCGAAAAAAGGAATCAAAGTCGTTCACGAACACATCACCTGCCGAAGGCTCGCAAAGAAGTACCAGCAATGCGATTGTTTTGAGACTGCGTTCCGGTGACTTACATGGCCACTCTCTCAAGGGTGCTTCAGAAAGATTTTGCGGCCCCCCCTAGAACTGCCGAGCACCCAGCCCAGCAGTTCGGAGCCACCCGACACTCCGGCTATCACGTCCAACACTGTCGATCGGAACAGGCCAGTGGGACTCTCGGAGTACACGGCAGAAATATTGCTCTTCTTGTTGTTGATTAAGCTAAGCCTGAGAATGACCAGCGCCTGTCCATAAAGTCGGAACTGCGCAAAGAAGTGTTCGACGTCTATTCACAGGCTTCTGTTGAAGTGCTGAAGGTACGAGCCCCTTATTTCATCTCATCGGAAACTCACCTGGAGTCGTCTCGACGCTGCGTGGAAGAGCTTGGCATCAAAGCGGTTGAGCCGGCTGAAGCCATGAAGAAGACCTGTTCATGTGGCAAGGTGATAGAGGTGTCAGGTGGGAAAGAGAGAAAACTGCCACGACAACGTACAGTCCACTGCTCTCTGTAGAGAGAAAGAGCAGTAACCTGGCTGGCTGGTAAGGAGTAGACAAACAGTCGTGTCATTGACACCAGAACGGACTCAACGACGTTCCCTGTGAATTCCCACATTACTCTCTGCTGTCTTCTGCTGGTTCCCTGCATGCATATCTCTAACTTGCTTGCAAACAAAAAGCGCACCTAGGCGGAGCCCGTGTAATGTAAGTAAACACCTGTGCACCTAGGAAGACCCAATGCAGGGCAGATGTCCACTGAACGCTGTACATTACGTCTTTACTTGGATAGCTCCATATGACTGTACAGGCCCCGCAACGGCCCTCACTCAGCCTCTTCTTAGCAGCTATGCCAGCTGTGATGAAACGCACACGCATCAAACGAGATGGGTTCTAATCAGCCTCACTCCGATACCCAAGCTCTAAAGGAGAACTATCATCCTCTGTGTGATGGTGTTCGATACTTACCCGAGCATGTGAGCCCATCAGCGTCGTTGATCCCCTGTAATACCTGCCTTGCGAGTTTGCTGAGAAGGCTTGGTTGGAAGTAATTCACTTTTGCCATGCATACGACGAGACGTCCAATGTCTCTGGCAGACAGGGAGCCGCTAATTGCCTCTGCCTAATCTCAAAGAAAGACCCGCGGAGGAAAAACAAACGACTCGCCTATCCACATGTTCACCAGATCACACAAAGAAGCATGGACTCTGTCACATCAAAGGCCAGAGGGACCGACACCGCCGGCTCTCTTCTTTTGTCAAGACCAAAGAATACACTGATAGATACTGTTGCGCGTACGCATGAAATCTATTCAGAGGAAGAGTACAACTCTATCTGAAGATCTCACATCTTCCCTGTAGGCTCCCCCCGAAGCTCTACTCTTCTGTGTGCCGTATGTTTGCACTAACGGCCTGTTTGTGATTCACTCACGGACCGAATGACAAAAGTCACTGTTCTCAGAACGAGCACCTCCAGTCCACCTACCGTTAATGTTCGCCGGCACCAAAGCTCTAACAGGACACTGACTGCTATGGTATCCATGTAGACAAGCCAACGAAGCCTATCACAAGGAAAGTGGACGGCCAACCATTCAAACAGCTGTCGGCAAGCCTTAATAGATCTCTAAATCAAAGCGTACGACAAGGTCAAATTCAGAAATATGCCTTTAGGCTTGGACGAAACACACAAAAGAAGTTTCACTATGCTTTCAGATTGATGAGGTACAGGAAGCATGTTCGGAAAAAGACTCCTAGATCCTAAGAAACGTATTGTTCCCGTAAAGGACGATCTTCACCGCCACTGAGAGACCTTTGCAGCGTTCTTTAATGCAGTCTATCGCCGCTAGCAGAGAATAGTAACAGAAATAACAACATCATTCTTATCAAGAACTAACTAGGAACATCTATGAGTTACTGAGTGAGCTATCTATATCCAGTATTGTGGGAACCACAAGGCCTGCGACACCAGTGAAAGACAAGCAATGCAAGATGCTCTGCTTGGAAGACAGGGCAACACAGAAGAGCAAGTGTTCTTCAGCAGTCGGACATGTTCCTGGTTGTTTAGACGAAGATGCCCAAGATGTTAGCTCACCCGGCAAAGTAGCTTGTTCCACGTCGTTACATCGTAAGGGCCTCGCTCTGTGACTTCCTCAACAATGCTACAGAGCCTCCCACGACTCATCCTAAGGAGACAGCGCAGAAACAGAGGATGCTTGCCTGAAGGTTTTCATTAGATGGATTCACTTACCGTCCTACACTGACTGAGAGTCTGTCTCCTCAAGACGGCAAGAGAGCCCGCAGCTACGCGGCCCTGGTTGATAGACAGAAAAGACAGTAAACGCGAATAGGGAGCACGTCCTCAGGAAATGAAGCTTTCCTCTTGCTTAAAACAGAGAAACAAGCAGGACACCAACAACATATAATATCGCACTGCCCATTCTAACAGGAGATGCATGCGCTGAATGGGCCGCTTGCTTTCTCTCGAACCGTTACTTCGGACGTAAGAATGATATTGAAAATGAGTAACCAGCACGGTCTCAACGCTGTGCTAATATCTGTTTACGACCTCCTAGAAAGAAAAAGAGACCGCACACAGAACCCCCCCACACACAAGATTCCCTGTCACATATAGTGTGACACGCAACCAGCATCCCCCAGAAAAAAAAAGGCTAGTGTGCGAGGAACCACACTACGCAGGTGAGGTGAGTCTCCCCTCTACGCTAGCTGGAGAAGACACTAGCTAACGCGTGATCTACAGGAGACGCCGAGTTACGACAGCAGCCTAACGTATATATGACAAAGCCACGTTGTTGTTAAAAGCGAAACAATACAGTTTTCACGACGAAAAATCTGAGATGTGCCGGCCATCCAAAGGAGGGTTCAAAAGCATGAGCCTTCACTGTGATTTTTAGTATCTGCATGTGTATTTCCTTGACTGAGAATGCATACAAGCATACAAATGTCTGTCTGTATCAACGACCAAGTGTGGATGTACGCTTTTGCGTCTGGGAGCGTATCAAGGAGAGAGACTTACCAAGGAATCCCTGCAAGTGTTTCGGGTGAGACCGCGGCCAACGGTTGAACAGGTCCCCGATTTACAGAGTCGCTGCCGCATTGAGAGACTCGCGCTTCTCTTACTACGCTACTAGCAAAAGCCCTCCGCTGTTTGGTTGGAGAATCTCGCGAAGAAACAGCAGGCTTCCCCTTCCCTGAAAAGCCATGAAGCGCCCGGCCTTGACAGGCGGAGTAGCGTCCCACGGTGGAGAGAGGTGCATGCTTAGATGCCCTCCCCGTGAGATGGGATGTTGATGTACATGAGTGAGAGGAGGACGGGAGAGACGACGCGGGAAGTCCAGTCAATGACTTATCAATGACGGTGTCACTGAATAGGAGAGCTTCAGAATGGAGTCTCCTGTATTCCGCGCTGGGACGACTGCGTAATCTTCCCGACCGGGCAAACCGCGCTGTGACCGCATCGTAACGGCAGATATAAAGAGATGAGTAAGGAACAATGACAGAAAGATGACTGTGGCTATCCAAGGGTATGTACACCGTACTCTGTATCAAAGCATCCTTCGAAGAAGAGGCTGCACATCTGCAACTGAGTGTAGAAAGGACTTTCCGAAAAACGGGAGTGCTTGACACCCTCGGCCACACCATGTTTCCTTCATGCAGCTGTCTTGATTTGTCTCTTCCACAACCGGACTGCGGGGAGGGCCATATAAAAGTCCTACATACCGGTGCAGCGGGGCTAGGACAGACGAAGAGAAGTTACGGAGAGCGAAAGGGAAAAAAAAAAGAAGCCCGACCATGTCTCAGAGGACAGCGAGTGTGCCACGTGCAGCGCAGCATAGGAAATGCAGCAAACAGGCGACACACGTCTACGCGGAGGTCGTGTGTATCATACCTGAGGAGTCTCGCACACCCGACAATCGTAAAAGAAGACGATGCATCTGTTCACTTGGACGACACAGAGCAGACCACGGTAAAGACGAATAAACTCTAATCCCCCTCGCTTTTTTCTCCTCATAAGGATGCGGGTACCTGGGGAGAGAGGGCCGTTCTGCTGGTACTGCCCTCAAGGTCTGCACGTTGAAAACTTGCAGCCACTTCTTCCCGCGCGGCGTCTACAGGACGTGCCGCAGAAATTATTAACGTTGGGAATTCATGCACCAGGACGGGACAGGCCCTCCGTAGACTGTCGTTCAGCAGGTCTAAACAGAAACTGGAATCGTTTCCATATCTACCTCTGCTCCTCTTGTATTTGGCTTGAGGAGAGCAAATCGGGTGTCCCTTCCAGGTAGGGAAAGGCAAGGGAAGCAGCACAGCCAGAGTAGCCCGCAGCCCGGGGTTTAGGCGAATACAAGTGACCGGCCCCTGGAAACCGGTAGATGGCTTCGATGTAAATCGACTTCTCGCCTGTCGCAGATGTAACAAGTCCAAGAACGTGTTTGCCACTAAAGGTCAACGGCCTGAAGTACAGTCGCGGGGAAGGCTTCCGGAATAGCACTGAAAGACGTGTCACAGAGGAGAAGGGCGCAATAGAACGCTGAAAGAAACACTGGAAGAGTTGCAGGAACGGCTCTCCTGCTGGAAGAGGTGTGGCTAGCTGATCTTGCTTTTGCCTGTCTACAACGCATGCGACGTGGGAGCGCATGCGGGCAGATTGTCAGTGGCCGGAGAGGTCAAGGGAAAATGAACGTATCGAGAGTGTATTTCCTCGCACACACCCCCAGTCTGTTCTCCGCATCGACGAGTACTCAACTCACTGTGGCGAAGTGCAGGCTACACGCTAACCGGCGCTCGATCGATGTCGCCGTTCCGTCGCCTGCGCATCGCATTGCCAAGGGGGCTGCGTACAAAGCGTTGACGGGGGGGGTAGCAAGCTGCGTATTGCCCTCCCTTACTGTTTTTCCTGGATGAATGCCCCATTGATTCGAGGGTCGCAGCCATCCATATCTCCGCAATACGACTTCTGGGGCTCCCTGTCTCGGCACTACGTCTGCGAGGCGAAATTGCCCAAGCCTGTGTTGAGAGCTGAGAAGACTAATCGTTTTGCCTCAAAATGCCTCCAGAAGAAAACTCCGAACGCCCAGTTAATCCGGATGGCGTAGTGACCTGCGTCCGTCTAAGCTGTAGGGTGCCCCCCTGGCCGCTCCATTCAGTACCGAAGGCTTGCCGGCGCTTTCTTTACACGTAAGCACCTGTGAAGCTAGAAAAAATGAAGTCCCTTGTGATCTGCTCAACATCACTGAAGGGATTGTCTCCAGTCAATTCGAAAGGTTTCGTGTGTCAGCACTTTCCTATGAGTTCTACAGAGTATTGTGCAGACGACTGCGCAAGAAGCAACGCGATCGAAAAGCTGCGAGGCTCGCAGGCACTCCGCCACAGCAGCGGGACAGTTCTCTTTCCACCGGAACTGCCTCCCTAGTGACCCTCCAAGCACCTGGACAAGAAAGAGAACCGATTCTTCGCCTAAAAGTCTGGATTCCTACTACCAGTCTCCCTTCACGGGCACAGCAGGACGGTTCCTAACAGATTATCTCATGAGTATGCAATGTCACAGCGAAAGGTGATAAGCTCCATTGCCGACTCGGAGGAGGCGGACTTAGTACGTGTCCACCTACTACAGTACTTCAATGAAAATCAGGATAATAGAAAGCATTTCTTATGCAGACACTCTTCGGAACGCACTCTCGCAATTACCAAACTCACGACGGCAAACCCAACCGCCACCGAGAGAAAAAAAACCTCTGCAAAGTCAAACACTGCTTAACGCAAATTGTTCTCGGCACCCCTTCATGAACGAGCGAATCTTCGCTACGAACTCAAGAACTGACGCAGTGCCTTCTGTTGCCAACGCCCTCTGCATATACCAGGGCCTGCAACTGTCCTAAGCAAAATGGTCCCTTCGTCTTTCAAATGCTCTAACTACAGACGCAGCGCAGATTGATCTTTCAGTTTGGATCCACCTGCTACGACAGGGCTCGCAGAAGAACGAAGAGACGAAGTAACGCAGCACCCCGCCTCCGCACCGATCTCGCCTACTGGGCCCACTGAAGAAGACCTCTGCTTTTCTTTTCTTCATCCAGAGGATAACCCTGTACCCCTCTTTGGATTGTGGAACACGATGTGTATTTTCAGCGGCTCATGAGTACGGCCAAGCCCGAAGCATTCTCGCCGTCGCTATCTTCGAGGGCGCCCAGAAGCCACAGGCCTAATTACGCACACGGGCAATTTACGAATTTGAAGCATGTCCGTACAGGGGTTCGCATTCTAGACGAACGGCCCACCTGCCTCGCGTGCTGGCGATACACGAAGCGAAAGTGAATGACTGCAGCGACGGCGCTCTAGTACGTAAGCGACAGGCAAGCATGCAACGCTTTGAGAAAGTAGCAAGTTTGATAGCGACTGACAATCCGGGCGCCGGAGCTAAAGCGCGAGAAGGAGGGGATGAAACGGTATACGCTTTTCAGAATCTCCTACAAGCACCCCTGCGCGTCAGAACGGAGTCCCGTGACTAGGGCTTGTACTGCGTCGGCGTAAAAGCAACAGCGCAACCGGAAAACTGCTTCCCCATTACTAACGCTGTCCCGTTTGCCTGCAGACAAACCGATAAAAAGCTAGAAAAGGCTGGATCCCGTTCCTGCCCGCACAACAACTGTCTGTCTAACCGGAAGACGACCGCGGACGTGCGTAAGCCGATGTCTTTGCGATCTGACCAGTCATTCCTGCGTCAAATGCATGTACACAGTGATGGCGTGGAGTGGCCAGAAGCACAGTCGTCCTCAGTAACCGGGCTTAACGACAGGCTTCAGTACCCGACAGGGCAAGTTGACCAACAGTTACCGTCCACGACAGCGGGTCGCCGAACGCATGCATGCTCTTCCAGAGGTCACTGCTTGCCTCAGACAACACTGTGCAAGACAGGCATTCAACGATCGATACTAACAGAGTAAAAAGGCTGATGAGAAGACACTGAAGAAGGCGCAGCTTTATGACTCCTGCCGTCACATCACGGTCGCCCAGTGGTTTCGCAATAACCATTTGGTAAGCATGCGCAAATGTCGAGCTTATACCCCGACCACATCGCTTCAAAAGATGTCTACACAAAAACCTGAAGAGATAAAGAAAGTACGAAGACGCCCTCTCCGCTCGGCACCGAAGGAGACAACAGTGAGGATACTCCTGAGGCACTAACGAACAGGGCACAGAACATCTGATCGTGAACTTTGAAGTCCCTGTACGATAATACACCGTGTAAGACCCCTGACCAGAGTGTCGCTACTACACCTCATGGTTGCTTGCTGAACGGCATTCTACTTCTTTTGAACAAAACAATCGTCTCGAGTGAAAGCGAGAGCTCTCCTTGAAGAGACGGAAGACCCTAAATGTATGTTCGGCGCGTCAAAAACGCCGAAAAGGAACGCCCAACAACGCGCTTCCAGCTGAACCGGTCCACCCTGCCCTTGTCTTCCCCCTGAATCTCTCAGTTTCAGTGACTGCCTTCCATTCTACCTGCTACGCGCTGGTGACGATGATCCGTGGCCACCGGATAAGCCGTACCAACTGAGCCCCCCGCTCCTACATCTCCGATAGAGTCATTGCCCCAGTACATATGCTGCTGGGGTCGCTGCTCTTGGAGAGGGGGCGCAGCTCCCTGATAACTTCCAGGAAGCCCGCCATAGTTTGGTGAGGGGTTTGGAGCAGATCCAAACATAATGCCATCTGCGGTTATCCCGCCTCGTCCCCCGATATCACCACCCATCACAAAGCCTGCTTCAGCCATCATCAGGCGCGCATCACGCGCGGCTCCACGACTACCCCCAGAGGTCAAATCAGAAGCTCCCCCACCTACGCTGACAGGTGGTTCTAGAATGAGCAGTGGACCTAGTAGAGCCTCAATAAGGCCATGCACGAGATACACGGCTGTGACACAGGATAAGCCTGAGAGAAAATGAGGAGAAAACGCAGTTATGATTAAGTTGACGCATGCAATGACCACAGCGTCCGTTATAGTAACAAACGTCCCAACAAAACCAAAGACCTTACAGGCCACCTGCTGAGAAGCAACCAAGCCTTGGAGCAGTGTGGCGAAACCGATCTTAGGAGCAGTTGAGAAAAGGAAGAATGTGAAGGCCGATAAGAAGACAAGTCCCGCAGAGAGCCACGCTGGTGCAAGTTGGCGCAGACGTATATATTGAGAAAGGGGGAGTAATGCGACAGAGAGAGAGGAAGCTAGAACGCACCAGAACAGACGTCTGTACGCTGAGTTCCGACTGTGAGATGCCGGAGGAACCCAACGCCTGTTCATATATAACCCAGCAAGGCACCCCCCAATCTTCCCGACGGCTATGATGGCTACCGCCCACAGATTCGCCAAAGCATGGTTTGACACTCCATCCAAGAAAGGATTTGAGATGACGTCAAGCCAGGACGACAGATTCGAGAAATCTAGAGATGGGAGAAAGGGCAAAGACAGAGATGCTGGCATGGCTCCAGATGCTGCAGTGTAGAAAATGTCGGAAGAGGAATAAGCGGAAGTCAATGAGGGTGATTGTGTCGCTATAGAAACACCACCTGTAGGAGGAATATATGATGTAGACGAACTAACTCCGTTTGAGTCCTGCTGATGAAATTGAGAGGATAGAGAACCCCATGAAGAAGTTTGTGATGCCGCAGAATAGCAATGTAACGCGAGTTCAGGAATAACAACGGAGACCATAGAATCCTCTAAGGCTGTTTCAAACGCAAGAAAGACCAATCTCCAACCCAGTTCTTTCTCACGGAGGACAATAAGAAAGCCATCCCGTACATCCTCCAACCGACTCACTGTCTCTTGGAAGAGCGATAATGTGTGTATACTTGATAGATCCGTTTGCGTCTCGCTAGTTTCACTCTCATTATCTCCGACAGTATCCGTTAGAAACCCCGGGCCCCCACGCATAGATGAACCCATTCCACCACTACCACTCCCTCCCAAAACACTTCTACTGCCACGTTCGTCCCCTCCTTGACCCCCGGCGGACAAACTTCCATCCGAACCAGAACTTCCAGAGTAAAGAGAACTGGACACTTTTCGCGGAATGCCAACAAGATAACATCCGAGAGACACAGCAGAGAGCAAAAAGAATACAAGACCCATACTGGATACAAGGGCAAAGACACCGGTATCGGTGCCTAGATAAGGTACCCAAGACGATGGCACTAGCGGTTCTAGGTGTTGTGAGAACAGGTATACACATAATGCAATAGGGGGAGTAAACAAGATGAAAGAGAGGTCAAACACAGTCTGGTGGCATCCATTTAACTTGTTCCTCAAAGTATCATCTACAGGAAGATTATATTGTGCGCTCAAAGTATCTAACCCACCACAATCGATGTCAACGACATTGGCAAAGGCGACCTGGACTCCATCGAAAAACATCAGTCCAACTAAACAAGGGAGAAACCAGCCTGCACGTTCAGGATCGTTCTTGAGGAGAATCCATGCCGCCGGAACTGCAACACTCCAAATCAGCACTCGTGTAACTGTGCTAGTAGCTAGCAATCTACGTATGCTTGCTCTCTCTGCTACAGCCCCAGCCAAGGGGGATACTACCACTAAAGCTAGATTGAAAGCTGCCCTAGTGATACCTACAGCATTATCATTTCCTACAATAGATATCATCAAAGTACCAAACATTGACCACCACACCGCAGCTTTCGTAACATTTGCTAACTGTCCATACAAATAACTTCGCCAGATCTTCTCGGCAGCTGCATTTGACGGCCCTGAACTTGGTGGGTCATCCCCCCCCGCCATCATAAGTAAACCTGGACTATGTAATAACGATGTGTTAGACGTCCCCACAGCTTCTAATGGAATAGAAAGCCCCCCACCCCCTCTAGGACCAGCAGCCCCGGAGAAGGAATTTGATTCGCCATAGTTTCCAGATGTGGGATAGGAAGAAGGCGCGTACGACCTTGCGTTCGAAGAAGACATCGGGTAGGACGACACTGGCTCGTCAGCCGGACGAACTGGAGCCCCTGGCATGATGGTAGGAGCGAAGTAGCCAGGAGGATACACGTGAAGAAAACGAGTGTGCGTAAAGGAAAAGATCTCCACCACACGAAGACTCGTACATTAGTCACCGACACGCGTCACGGTGACACAGACTGACCGGGCGCAATGTAGAGTACAGCTGCAGCTGGTATGACAGGTTCTTCAACCGCTTCCACAGGAATAGCCTCGAGGTGTCGTCAACCGATTCGAGTCGACAGGACAATGGGCACCGGGAAACTGGGAAAAAAGAGAAGAGTACTCAGGCCAGATAGGAACACATACGAAAGGAATCAGCGGCTTTGAAGTCAAGTAGTATGGGATAAAGACAACACCAGGCAAAGAGAGATAAACGACATTGTTCATTGCCTCCGTCACTGCGCTCAATTGAATAACGGAGGGCCTACCGCTCTAGAAAAGAAGAATCTCAACGAACACAAGGGACCCCCCATTACCGGGGGATGAGAACGTCAGCAGGAAGACAAAAAACGTGTGCCATGAGGAAGCTGGCCAAAGAGACTCTCAGTGAAGAGCAACTCAGCTCCAGGACCCAACCGAACGGAGCCGTGAACGACCACGTGCAAGGGAACCCCCCCGAAAGGGAAAGTCACACACAAAAGGCCTCGAGGGTATCTCCTTCGCGTGAGCACGTTGACCGCTGGGGAAAATTTAACAAGATCCTCGGAATGGAGACCGACGATCATGTTGCGGGTGACATTTCACCGTTGACAGAACTGCCTCAGATGTCACGCGGGGTCATGCGGGTGCTTCTTTGGTACCATAGTAAAAAACAGGAGGACGCGGCTCCGATCTTCTCATTTCCAGCAAGGCGCAAAAACACAAGCATGGTCTTCGACAGGCCTAAAAAGGTTCTATGTGAACGCAGAGACGCCAGCTTGCCGGAAGGAAATTGTCGCACTCTGGTCGCTGACCATTTCTGGTCCGAAAACTGTAGAAAGGACGCGTTAGTACAAAGAGCCAAAAAGTTATAGTGAAGAGTCGACGTGAGAGAGAGCAAACTTTCTCCCTCGTACATGCACGCTTCCGTCTTTTTGCGGACGCCCCGTACAGGCATTTCTGTTCTCGTGTAGCCCAGCACAGGTAATATCTATCAAATGAAAGGAAGCCACACGCTTTGAGGCACTCTTATCTATCGCTGCAAGAAGGGAAAAAAAAGGGAAATTGAAAAGCAGTAAAGACACAGGAGGGTCAAGCTGCATTTCCATACGAATGGAGCCTTTTCACGCCCATGATCGGCGAGTCGAGGAGACGAACTCTAGTCATGAGAGTCTTCAATGCGGTCAGTCCCTGCCGCCTCTTACGTCAGCTAACTTGCATCCCATGAATGGCAACCAGAACAGGTTTACGTGAACGGGTTCGGTTGACTGCAGGAAACGCAAGGTAAGTACAGGCTCGGGGATTTGGGGCTTTGCGGCGTGGCGGGAGAAAGTTTTAACGGGTTTTATTCTGGAGCATTGCTGCTTCGCTGGCCACGCCGGCGTAGCGTTCTGGTGTTTCGGGCAAGGATTGGCTCTTCAGTGGGAGAAAACAGATGTTCCTTGTTCCTTCTGGTGCTGTTTCGTCACGAAGAGGAGGCTGGTCGACCTCCCCGGGGTTCTTGGTGACAGTGGTTCTGCTGGGACGGGGCGTACCACAACAGCGGCACAAGCCAGTGCCTCCTAAAAGTTGCGCTCTCACCAAAAGGAGGAGCTGCAAGTGCAGCAGGGATGATAAAACCGCGTCCCCTTTCTTTTTGCCAGTAACAAGGTGTCACCAACCTGCCGCCTCTACTCTACGTGCTGCCAGGGAGCCTCCTTACAGCCCCCAATCACTCTCCGTAGTTGTGAAGGGGTAGTCATTCCTGCAGACACCCGATTGTGTCCGTTCCGGCGGCGGACCCGCAGACGAGACACAGCGGAGACTTCGCTACATGTGTGTGGTCACTACAGATGAATGAACCAAGGACCATGATACTAGGCTTGTGTACCGTTTGCTCGCAGGGCCAGAGTAAGTAGGAGAGCAATGGGAGAACGCCCGTGTGTTGCTCAGCTGCCAAGACCGGTTCCTGACAGTACTCCCCACGCCAACGAAGGTTCCGCCTGGGGCTAGGCTTTCCACGGACAGGCAGTATGCCTATCCAGGTTCCCCGTTCTCGTTGTCGTCAGGTTGACTGCGTCAAACAGCTGCCTGCCTACACGTCCAGGAATCAGGACTCAGTTGGTTCCCCGGAGGACGTTGCAGTCAATGCAGTCCCGGCTTCGCACCTCAGCGCGATCGGGTCTCGCATTGTGTCGTGATGCATTTATGGGGCTGGGGGTTGAGTAGGGTCGCCGTGCGCGGCTTTGTGCATATTCATCTTTCATTCCTCGCTACTTGCCATCTCGACATGGTGAAGAATATGTTGTCCAGGTTTGATAAAGAGCACGCACGGCAACTGCAGTGGTTTGCTGTCGCAACCGTCACAGGAGACCAATGCGCCTGTCATGGTGGCGGATGCGCAGAAGGGAAGCGGGTCTGAACTCCCGCAGCTCACGTTGACATGTAGAACCAAGGCCTCTAACAGACAGTGAACCCGTCCCCATTGCCCGTGGGTCTCCTTGGATCGAACAGGTAAGGCTTATCAGTCTGCCCTTGAAAAACGCAACGGACCCAGACACAAGGACATTGCTTTCCATTTGCCTGAGTACTTTTCGTCCACTATTCTGACCCTCCTTGGTGAGAAAGGTCGCTATGTTGGTTTCGACGCAACAAACAATGACTTGAGAGCCGGACCGTCCGCAGCTTTCGTGGCTGATGACGACTCCGGCAGGCTGTCAACCCGCCAGTTCTCCTTCGACCGTCTTTTTAGTCGACGTTAGCGCACGGAGTCCCTCCTCCTCCGGTCCGTGCCCCTAGCTCCGCGCATTCTACAACGGTTGCAGCCAGGATACAACACAAGTGAGTCTTTGGCTGGCGGCAGCAGACATCCGTAGATGGGTTTGCGGAAACGCGCTTGCACAGCAGAAGCAAAGACTCACAAGCTGCTGAGACCCCTGTTGCGCTGCGAGGTGCTCCCAGTGGGTAAGCTAATGTGGTGCTAAGGCAAGGCCTAGCCTGATTTCGTAAGCTGGGAACCTGGCGACGACGCTGAAGGCAGCTCTGGAAATCGCTCCCGAGCCGTAGTGTACAGTCAAAGGAGATCAACGAAAGAGAGCCTCTCTCACGCTGGCGGATACAACGAACAGTCGCCGTCAACAAGCGGGCACCCGGAAGTCGCTTTACCTCTCTGGCCCCATAGCGCCGTGGCGCATCGACGTTCCCGTCGCAACTGAGGCAGCCTGTTGAGCCCCCTCCGGGATCTTTCGCTGGCCTTCCCTCCCAGCTGGTTACCTGGCTGGAACTTGCGAACTCGGAGGAGGTCGGACTAGGAGACAGACCACTGAGGACATCTGACCTGCTTCTGAGGAGGGGCCACACACGAAAAGAAGACCTGCGGCATGCTTGGAATCTTCACACTCGGCAGGGGCAATTAGAAATGAGTTTCCTAGCGCAAATATCTTTCCTGGTGCCGTGGTAATGACGGCGTTCGCACTGTGTGGACCGCGGCCCAGAGAAGGCTGGACGGCTAGGCATGTGGACAATGGAGGGAACTTTAGAGGTCAGTCACTTCTCGACGTCCTGTCATGCTGCACTCCCAGACGGCTGTTTTTTCCGACCGCTTGGTGTGCATGTAAAGATGCAGCAAGTTGACCCAGCCCAACTGTGAGGTACTACTGTCCCGCGGAGCCGTCGACGCAGCTAGCTGCTTTGCTGCTCACGCCACGCGGTCATTCGGCGGCACGACAGAAAGGAGCACGACCTCGGCCGTTCACAGAGTTTTCTGTTTCAGCGAAGACAGGCAACATTCGGTGTTAATCCAAATCCTGGGTCCGTTTTTCCTTCGGCAAAAGTGCTGCTTCTCCAAGAGCGATCACCAGTGGCGAGGACTCCCACAAGACCTCATTCTGCAACCCGGACTCCATCTTCTCAGCATTGTTTCAGCCGAATGCTTGATTTTTTGCCTTCGTTGTTTGGTTTCAGATTATTTGGATCATCTTCCGAGCTTGTCTTGTCTTGTCCGTACACATTTCAAGGGCGCCCCTCCCGGGAAGAGTAGCCTTGCTGCCCCGGATCTTCAAGACAACGCATGAGCCCTACTCGGATTCGTTTTTTTTTTCCTTTTGTTTGCGATCGAGCTCCTTCCTAATCTATTCGTTTCTTGTCTTTGCTCTTTTCCAGTCTGCCTGCTAGCTTCTGCACTGGGGACACCTGCAGTTTTCCACTTCCGCCCACCTTCCCCCGGAGCCTTCCGAGGGAACCCGTTCCCTGAACCTTCGCCTGTCCAGAAAATCGGGCTCCGCAAGGTTCGGATAGTCCAGGGGTCTTCGTTTTCTAGGCACGGTTTCTGCTGGTGAGGCGGGCGTCCCACCATCTTCCCCCGTGCGTACGCCCTCTGCTTTTCTTTATGTAAGAGCCCTTTCGCTTCGTGGCGCTGCGTCAGCTCCCTTACGGCAGTGTCCGCGGATCGGGATACGCTTTTTCTTTTTTTTAGTAAGGTGCTCCGACCTACAAGAAAGTAGGCCTCCTGCCGTCCCTAAAACTTCTTGTTTCACCGGTTAATGCAGAGACGGCTCAGACGTTCTTTCCCTATATCTCTCCATGATGTACAAGTTTCCGTCTAAAAGTCGATCCTTCACTCCAGATAAACCCGACTCCCCTCTCCCACAGCGTGGCATCTCTCCCTCCCGTTCTTCTTTCTCTTCGTCGGTGGCGAAGTCCAATTCGCCACGGCCTCTCTTTCCCGTTGCTAGTGGCATGTTACCTATGAGTCCAGCAGCATTTCCTGTGACAGCATGTACCTCAGCAAGTCTGTCTGTAATCGAACCAAAGGCACAGAAGCCTATCCAGTCCGCTTGCAAGAAGATAGAGAATTTGTCCTCCTCCTCGTCACTGGGACTGCAGAATCGTACCTGCTTGAACGCCTCTCCAAGCGAGACACAGAGTCGGTTCGGTAGGGACGCATGTGGCAGTTGGTACGGGGTAGAGAAACAACTTGCCAAGGAAGAAGACACCGCAGGACACCGCGCCACATCTGAGGACCTTTCACTTACCGACGCCTTCATGCGTCCCTCCGCATCTGACGGGGAACAAATGCATCCCAAAACGATGGAGAAACAGAAATACATAACTATCGATCCGTGGTCGTCGCGGGCCACACTAGGGAACGACAGTTTCGCTGGAAACTCAAGGAATGGAGCAGAGAGTACGACCGCAAATGGTTTCGTGCGTACGTCGACACAGCCAACAGAAAGGCCTTCGGCGGCACCAGCTATGCCTTTAGTTTCCGCTTGGAGTTCTGGGCAGAATGAAATGTCTCGAGCACTGACGTTCGACCAGAGGGGATTAGCGAAACCCGACGTTTTCGGAGGATCTTGGCGTGGATACGGGTCGGGAGGCTCAGGGGCCACAGCATCAGACGGGGAGTGTACGTACACTGCACGGCCATCTCATGACTCATGCAGCACTTCCGCATCTTATCAGCTCTATGGCCCCCAAAGGAGCGACGATGGAGGGACAAAAAGCTGGGGACGACTCAGACTCTCAGACGGTAGTCAGTACGCTTCCACCTACTTTGGAAAATCCTGGTCAGGCGTCACCCCGTCGACGGCCCCTCCAATAGAAGCGGCAGCAAGGGAAGGCGCGCGAATACATAGCTCGTCTACTGGCGTCAATGGAGAAACTATCTACAGAATATCAAAGGCTAGTCTTCCTCCGTCAGCTTATTCTCGAGCCAATTCCTCTGTCTGTCATCCTGTCCCTCCCGTCTTCCCCGCCAGCGTGCAATACCCTCCTCAACCCCCACCTTCTGATGTTTTTACCGCTCCTGCGACCCAAACCGTTCACGGTAAGTACTATTTAGTTGAGATGCGTATGTGGACTTGCATGCTGTTCAGTGTCCGTTGCCTTTTTTTCCTCAGTGAAACGGTCGATGACATAGGTCTCGTCGTCTCACATCTTGTTTCCTAGAAAGTATTCGTAACTTGTACGAATACCGTGGTGGGTATATGTATGTATGTCGGCGCTCGTTGTATGTATATGTATATCTACACTATTGTTACTTCGCACAATGAAACTGCGCGTGAACAAAAAGGAGTTAGTCATCGCTGAAGTTCACTTTGTTTGTAGCTTGCTTTCTCGTCCTCTTTTGGACGAGATGGGAAATGGTGAGTACAGACAGACTGCCCCGTTCTTCCTTATGTTGGCGACTGAAGACGTACAGCTCGGCTAGAAGGACGTCGAAATCACACCACTGACATTCCTCGCATATCAACAGCTTTGACAGGAAAAGCAACGGATTGCAGGAGGGACTGGTGAATGACATGCTCGCTACCTATCTATAACCGAGGAATGAGATCTAAGGTGGCAGCTAGCATCATCTTGGTCTTGGTATCGTCTTCCGCTGATAAGAAAATGATGCTTCTTCTTAGCACAAGATGATATCAAGACCAAGCTGATTTTGCTAGCTGGCACCTCGTATTTCACTCCTTGAATATACATACGTAGCAAGCAATCCTCGTGGAGTTTGTAAAGGGAGTATACATCACTCGGAGCACTTGCTGATCTTCCTTCTTCTTCTTGAGCTACTCCCGGTATTTTCTTCTCTTCATGCTGGGTACCGTCCACCGTTATGTGACGGTTTTCCCTTCTCTCGCTACCACCACCCCAAATGAACACAAAGGACGAATGAGCGAGAGACTACCACCCACTCCTTTTCTGAAGACACAACGCCCGCCGTGTCACGGCTCTCCGGAAAAGGTCTTCCGAAGTGAAGCTCAGTCTTCCGCCAAAGGCAACACATGCTTTTGAAAGTGACTTCTTTGTCGGCCTCGAAGGAAGGATGATACTCTCCGTCTTTTCTTGCAGAGTTCCTTGCACATTCGTTTACAGTGCATTCTCGGAGAATATCCACTTCCCTTTCACAGAGATAAACACGGGGAGGAGCGCTTACGAGGAACAGGACAAGAGCAGCAGCATGAATGAGTCTTTCCTTTCTTTCTTTCTCTTCCATTGTCCTGTAAGGTGCCCACCCCACCCCTTCTTAAGTGTTTTCTTCTCCTACTTCTTGCCCCAATAGGCCTTCCCCCTCCTCCTTTACGAAGTCAGCCCCACCCTAACCTTCGGTACTTCTCGACGGCAAGTCAGGAAACTCTCCCTATTCCAAACACCGTCCAAGATGCTTCTCGTGGTGCACCCTCTCGAGTCCCTGATGGAGACGTGTCTCTTCGAACAGAGACGATGCTGACATCAGAACAATCTCCTTCTTCTGTATATCCACCTGTCCTATCTGTGCAACATCGGGGGGGAGGATCCCTGGTTCGAAATCTTCCTTCAGATGCAGATCATTTGCTTACGACCTCAGATAGTAGTTGTATACGTGCTGCAAGTTGTTCAAGTAGCCAATCTCTATCTTCGACGACGATGACAGGAAATGTTCAAGTTCTTGCCCGAGGCAGATCTGAGGAAATCCCTCCCCTGGCGCCTGTGCGAAATCAGAATCTTCCACCTCTCCCACCTTCATGCCATTTCCCGTCGTCGTTCTCATCGGGTATACGTACGGGGGATCCGAGGAGACATCTCACTCCACCGGTTCCTCCAAGGAGAGAAAGTGTTGGTATTTTAGCTGCAGGTGAGAGAAATATCTGTATGTCATCGGCATTGGCAGAAGGCACAATGATGCAACGTCAGATATACCCGGGAGAAGAGGGTCTGCACCCGAGGAGAGCGTCGCTTCCAGCAAACGCACAAGGAGGACGAAACCTGACAGGTGGTGTCCCTATCGTTCCCACATCCTCTTTCTATTCCTCGACGTATACACGTCCTCTCCCATCTTCATCTCTTCCTGACTGTGGCAATCAGAATACACAACTACCACAAGGACAGCGGCAGCAGGTTCTCATGGGTTCTTCGGATTTCATTCCTCCTTTCCAGTTCTCATGCGGACAGGACCCACCAAGAGTCGTTCAAAGTCTTTCAGAAAACAATACAGATTCGCGGTTCCGAGGACTGAGTGCACCAAGGAATTTCCCTTGTGCATCTACAGTCTCTCAACATGAGGGGATTTCTAATAGTGCTTCTATAACTTCGTTGCCTCAAGCGTTTCTTCCTCGGCCTAGCCTTACTTGCTCTACACCACCCCTACCACAGCCACCGCCAGCACCTGCCATAGTGCCTCTTCCTGTTACTGAGGTCAGCTCAAGAAAGCCTCTGTCTGTCTTACAGACAGGCAATGTAGGAGGAGATTCGGCCATTTCTTCCTCGTCTTCCGTCTCGACGATGAAAAGATCATCTTCGAGTCATGGTGAAGGCTGTTTTGAGAAAGAAAACAACATGATGATCTATCAACGAGGAAAAACAAATCAAGCACTCTTGTCTGGAACTCAACGGAGTCGGAGTCTAAGTGGCCTCAATCACATAAGTGGAGGAGTATTGGGAGAAGCAGCATTAGATGAACGGTGGCGGTCAGGAGTCTGGTCGTCTAGTAGTCTTGAGAGACAAACACCTGAATCTGATTCATTGCATCGTAGCAAGAGAGGTGCGGCGTCTTGTGAAGGTCATACCCACACTCTCACCGATACTTCATCCTATAGACCTTCTTTTATCTCTCTCGTAGCTGAGGGTAGGGGAGGGCGTTCACGATGCCAATCAGAAGATATTCGTAATGACATGCAGTCGCATGCAGGAAAGACAAGCTTTCCAAGGGAAACTCTTCCAAAGAGGAAAGAAAGAGAACTCAACTTTTCGAACAACTCAAAGTCACAGCCGCATAAGAAGGACGATGTAACTCTCGACCACAGTACTCATGGCGAGAATCAAAATAACGAAGGAATAAGTTCTAAGCGACACCAAACGGAGAGCAGCGTTCTTTTGCTACCTTATAATAGCTCCTCATTAATTCATACACAGCATCAAGCCGAGGTTTATCCACCATCACAAGTTCCTCCTTTCCAGCCGAGGGAGGAAGGTTCTAGGTCAAATTCCAAGCCGTTGAATCCTTTGCAAATTTTCTTAGATGAAGCAGCGGCAGCTATAGGATACATGTGTGGAAGTCAGGGGGGTGATCAACAGAAGATGAAGACAACGAGGAAAGCCGAGAAGACAAATGGAAGAAGAAGACATTCATCCACACAAGAGCAAGTGACG
The DNA here is from genome assembly GCF_002600585.1 of Cystoisospora suis. Classification (NCBI taxonomy): domain Eukaryota; phylum Apicomplexa; class Conoidasida; order Eucoccidiorida; family Sarcocystidae; genus Cystoisospora; species Cystoisospora suis. Next base: position 50,868 of record NW_027153073.1, read on the forward strand.
CCTGGTAAAGACAAACATGTCAAACAACTACCCTCATGATGTTTCCTCGGCCGAAAAGAAAAGATGGTGAAAAGGAAGAAGAGAAAGGAGTGCTTGGCTTTGAGATATTTTGACTTATTAGAAGAAGGCACCGCCGAACTCTTGAAGAACTCAGGGTCTTTTTCTCTGATAGAACAAGAGAAAGATCTCTCGTGCTGCCTCACTGTTCATATGTGTAGGACTACATAGTCAAGAATATAGGCTCTCCGGAGGAGCTTTCTCCTTCAGTCATTTCAAACTGAGAATGTGAAGGAAAGATCATTGTAGAGAGACTTTTTTCGAGTGTTTGAAGGGCTTGAGAGAGGCAAAGCTATCAGTCATTCTTCTGTACTGAAGGTTGGAATTTTCGCTGAATCGCCGAAGAGTCTCCTCATCTCCACCGGAAGGAACCGGCATCCTCCTCTTTATCTCCCTGGTCCGAACACGAGCTGTTTCGTACAAAGAACATCGCTCAATAGAAGACCCCAGACCAGAGGTCTCAAAAGCAATCAGCCGTACCTACATCGCAGACTTCACTTAATCTTTGAAAGACAAAGACTTCTCCGTTCCTCGAGAGGTCGCACTCTTGCTGGATTTCATTGATCCCTCTAGACGCTCATCGTGGGATATTGATAGACCATGCCTTTATATGTACAAAGTTTACTATTTCTCTCTTCCTTAGATGTCCATCATAGAAGAGGCAGGATAAAGGCTTCTGATCAGATCGAAGGAAGAAATCTCTCTTTATACCTTCTGAAGCCACACCACGAGGGTCTCATTCCTTACAACATGGTGTCTATGGCGAATCATTGTCGTCGTCTTCAGCTATGAAGTGATCTGTGTTTGCTTTCAGCATGCAGAGGCAACTGAGCTCCTATGTTTTTTCTTCTATTTCTTGCAATGAAATATCTCTTTTCTTCTTTTCTGATGCTTTCAGAGACCTCGGGTCTTGTTGGAAGTTATGAGAATCTCACGTCTTTCAGTGGTGGCGGTCACATCCTCCACCCTACGTCATATGATGGTCATTCTATGATCACACATAGTGATCTGCCCGGGCCTTCTTGTAAGTCAAGCCGCGAAAGACACCGCGATACTGAGTTTCTTTGCTGTCTCTTCGAGGGACCTTAGTAGTTGCTCGACCATGTATAGAGTACGACGGTGGAGTAGAGAAACGTAAGTGTGGCATGAGGGACCTTGAAGAGTGCATTGAAGGAATATGACGTCCCCATGCTATCGCTCGCGTCAGCCATATATATATATATATATCTATCTAGATAGATTGGCCTATATGAAGAAGGCGCCTTCACGCGTGCAAACCCATAAGTCTAAAGATCAAATCCTTCCGGCGGATTTGTGGAGCTTCCTGCCGGAGCTTCGAGAGTAGTATTTGTCTATTCTGAGGTTCAGACAAGACTCTTCGATTCCACTGGAGAAGAGCTTTCTGACTCTGGAAAACGGAGCTTTGAAATCTCACACAACCCCTGGATCGTCTCTCATCTTTCTCTCATTCTTCTGTCACCATTTCTAATGCGTTTTCTTGTCTCCCTTACTTATCTGTTTCTAAGTACTCCTTTTTTACCTCTGGGGATTTATAGGCGAAAGGTTTCTCTGTCTGAAGTGTGCATGTGCTTCCTGACGGAGAAGTAGCGTGGATGATATGCCAAAGTATAATATCTCGAGAAACCTCCCTTTATTGTTAGTGAGAGTCACTCCTACTTCTTACACGGCTCTCCATAATCGTTGTCGTCATGGACATGGGGCAATTCTCTTCGGTTGCGGGGGAACATGTCTTCTCTGACGCTGCTGCTAGTGCAGCTGTTTATCTTCCTTTATAATTCTTCTCTTCTTCTACTTCCATTGAACTCTTTCATTTCTTCACCCCTTGGATCTCTTTGTCTCCTTTCACGGTTATCTTGTCTTATCTTGTTCTTTCAATTTCTTCTTTCCTTTGGTTTCAGCGTCCTCAACCATTCCAAAGACAGCACGTCGTTTGCCGGCATCTCCAATCGCTCCTATTGACTTTTCTTGTGTTTCAGTCGACCCAGCAAAGGATTGTCGTCCTGCTGTGACCCTCTCTCCTATACGTTCTTCTTCTTCCTCTTCTTTTTCCAATGCACCGTATGTTTCCTGTGAGATCTCTCCTCCTTCTTCTGCTCCTCCTTCCGTACCTCCACCTGCGACTACGACAACTAGCGGCAGCAGCAGCACTCCTGCAAAAAGTCGAGTGACGAGGAAAAGACGAGAAGAAGAATGGAGCGGACTAGAAAGCACCCTGATACGCTCTTCACATGGACATTCGCCTTCACTACCTGAGGCCTCTACATCTCCTATGCCATTTGTTGTCCCGAGAGCCTCTTCAACTTCTCCGAGATTTGATCGTGACTATAGGAGTCTTGGAGGCCGAAGAAGAAGTAGTAGTAGTGGTCTAGATCCCCCTAGTGATAAAGGAGGTCTTGTCCCATCTGTTTCTCTTCCAGCGAGAAATGGAGATCTAGAAAAAGGCAAACGGGAGATCGGAAAAAGAAGTTTAGAACGTTTGATCTCTCAAACTCCTGCTGATTGTCCCCCTCCACCAGAAGAGGATCAACAACAAGTTTTAGCCTCTCAAGTGGCGTCTTCTTCTTGTTTTGAAGCAAAGCATGTGAATCTTGGGATTTCTGTGGATACGATGTTAGGAGAGAAGAAGGGTCTGAAGATAACAAGGGATAAGGACTTCTCATTTTCATCAAGTTCTGAGAGGAGCCAACAAGATGTCTCCGAGGAAGAGTCGCGAGAAGAAGGAGAAGATCTCAAGATCGGTAGATCGTCTATGATGGTTCCTACAAGAAGAGGGGGAGCAGGAGAAGAAGAACAAAGAGGGAATGGAAGTTTCCTATCTCTAACAGTTCATTTACTGTGTGGTGTGACAGGTCGACGCATGCGATTTGTGCCTAGTGGGTCAGTAACAAGCCTTCCTTTCAGTAGTCTCTCGTCGTCCTTTTCTCCTCTTAGCCATCATCCTACTCTTCCTGCTACGGCTAGTGCGAGTCTAGGCTTCTTCCCTTCATCTTTTGATCTTAGTAACGGAGGAAGTGGGCCTTTAATTCATAAGAATACAGATGGAGGCTTGTCAGCAGCAGGGGGACCAAGTATCTCATCGTTATTGCTTGAGAAAGCATTCTCTCGGGCTGTCACTCGTCGCCGTCTTCTCAATCGACCTCTCCAGCTCATTCATGTCAATAGATGGGATGGACGTGAAGTTTTAACAGTTGATGAGCAAGCACGTAAATATCTGAGTGAATTAGGATCACAGCATATAGCTGTGATCTCTATATGTGGTGCCGCACAAACAGGAAAGTCCAGTTTTGCTAATCTTCTCTTAGATGAAACCCATATGCTCACTCCTACAGGATTTGCGGTTGGGAGTCCGCCAGGATCTTTAGGTGGAGCCTTTGGTTATCCGAGAGTTCCCCCCCCAGGAACGACAAGAGATAGAGACCCAAAAGCAACAACGCCTCATGTGGGGCGAGGGGAAAGCACATTCTATGATGAAGGAGGACAGCCTGAAGGAACGATAGGAGGAGATTCCTACACTGTGTCAATGACGGAGAACTTCCCTCACAATCAATCAGGGGGTTCACCCTCAACATCTCTTCCTCGATTCGAACAGCGTGTCTTAAGTGATGGATGTACAGAAGGTGTATGGATGCAAGCTGTCTCTCTTTCGGGGGGTGGGTCCAATGAAACACATGCAAATGGACGGGGGGGGGGAGAAGGAGATTTCATCTATCTTGTTCTCGATTTTGAAGGTGTTGGGTAAGTCAAGAATCTCTTCGTCATCTTCAGACAGGATCAAAGAACTAAATCATGAGAATTGTCATTCACTACATAGATTTTCCGACCAACCCAAAACCACCCCAATTCGTATTTCGGTTTCTTATCTTTCCCTGTTTCTCGCATCCATCTCATCTAGCTCCGGCAGCGGATGAGTGATCCGCTGTCTAGTAGGGGGATAGTCTCCCTCTCTCTCCTTTCTCACGGGGGGCTTTTGGCTCTTAAGCAGATGTTATGAACGACGTCTTTGAGGGTTCACGCCTTTGGGTGCGTTTTCTTCCTGTGCTCGTTCTCATATCATATATCTATCTATCCAGTATGATCTATTTCTACACCTGTGGTCTAATGCATGACTGTGTACGTCCCTGTGTCCGCTAAGAGGCTAGAGAGTCTTTTGTTCAAAGACTGTGATGGACAGAGAACTAAAATAGAGCGGAGAGGCGAAATGCAACACGTCGACTGATGTACATCACACGTCCCGACATGAGATTCGTAGATAGAGAAGTTTCATTCTGTTTTCAAGGTTGTTGCAGATGCTTGAGACATGTCATGTGATTTAAGTCATTCATTTTTCTTTCTTCATGGGTCTACTCCGAAGCAAACATCTATATATTTCATACGTGGGTACAAAAAGAGACACCTTCTAAACAGGTAGCAGCTCTCTTCATCTCCATGTTATTTTGCTTCCCTGTACTGAAACTCGTCTCTCTCTTCATCGGATATCCAGGTTCTATACACCCCTGATAGAATCACTCTTTATATGTTGAAATGGGTCATGCGTCCTGTGTTATAACTTACTCTTCTCTCTCTTCATCTTTCCATCTCTTTCGCTTTATCTTTCTTCTTAGGTGTACACGGAAGACCGTAGAACACGACCAACGGCTTTTCACTCTGGCCATGCTGATCTCTCATTACCTTGTCTATAATACTCGAGGGGTCCTAGATGCAGATGCTATATCAGGGATGGCTTCTGTTTCGACATGGACTCAACGCTTACTACGATCTGAAGGAACAGGGGGAGGTCCTCTCAATATAGGAGGCAATGGAAGTATCTCTCCTTCTCTTAGAGATGATACCGGAGGTAGTCATGGGTTATCTCCTGTACATGGCTCTTCAGGTATAGTGAGATCTACTTTCCTTCTCATAGTCTTCTATCGATTCTATCTATAGTTCAGCTCTTCAGGTGTAGTGAGATCTAGTATGCTTCTCATCCTGTGGCTATATGTATATAATTCATTCATGATGTTGCATACCTTAAGAGGGGGTACGATAGGGTGGTCGACTAGCGGCACTTCGGTGTGTGGTATCTCATCACCTATTTGCTCTCTGGGACGATAAAGAAGAGGGGGGAAGACCAAGAAGACCGAGCAGAAAGCCGGAGTCATCGTTCGACCGGTCCGAGAACTTAAGTTCTATCTCATCAGAGCTTTGAAGGCGTGTCTATCGTGATATTCGATTCCCTTGAATATTGCTCACAAATTTAACGAGCCTACATTATAGACATATATAGAGCTAAGTGTAGAGTATCCCGTTGCCCTGTTCATAACTTCTGTGGTTTCTTCGGTACTCGTAAGGGGCGATATCCATTTGACCTGTCCCTATGTGCTTCATCCAATCAATACCTAATGAAGACAAAGTTCACATAGGAGAGACTAGACGCATGCAAAACACTCTCTCTCTCCCGATTTATATATATATATATACCTACATATCTAATGAGAGTGTACAAAGCGTCTTGTCTTCTTGTTCTAATAGTCGAGGAATCCTTGGAAGAAGACCGAGTTTTCTATTCAAAAGTAGCTAAAGAAGAGATCAAAGAGAAGGTTCTCTTTCTTCCCATTCACAGGATATGGGGAAACATCTAGAAGGATACATTTTCTCATCTCTTTCTTCTTTTAACCCCGTGTCTTCTTCTTCTTCCTCTTGTTCTTTTCTTGCCTTCAGTTGGTCCTGGGGGTGGTGCATCTGGTGGGCCTAGGGTTCCATCAGGATGGCGAGCTCCGAGTCTTCTATGGCTACTTCAAGATTTTAATTGGACTTTAACAGATGAGAATGAGAATTCTTTAACTGAGAGTGACTATCTTGAAGCTGTATTAGGGACAGCATCACATGTTTCTCCATGTTGTTTAGAGAGTAGTCTTCTCTCATCTTCTCCCCCTTCTTCCAGGAAGTCCATCTCTTTCGCACATTATCATCGCATCTGTATGGAACTGAATCAACCACAGATACGCATGCAACGTCAACAAATAGCGGAACTCTTTGAAGAAAGAGTCTGTGTAGGCCTTCCTCATCCTTTAGGTTTTGTCTCGACTACTGATCCAGGGATAGGAGGAATGGGTGGGGACCCCTATGATGAAAGTTATAAGAGTATGAATCATGAGATGTTAAAGAAGAGTTCAACACAAGATCGACTATCCATGGTGACCACTGGAAAAGATCGTCATTACCATTCTAATATCGATTCTTTGAAAGAAGAAGATGAACAACAAAGAGATCTCAATAGGATACGACGTACATCTTCTTCATCTCAATTCTCTTTCTTTGAGTCTCATCCTGGTCTTCCTCATGAAGCACCCTCTTTTTCTTCATCTTCTTCATCATTCCAGGCACCTCTCCATTCTCCGCATGTCTTATATCGACCAGTGGAGACCGCTCCTGTGACCGAGTTTCATGCTGTGTATCGGAGAAGACTTCAACAAGCGAAAGCAACAATCTTCAAAGAATGTCGTTTAAGAGCCGCTGAGGGTGTGGCTATAACAGGCCCTGGGTTTGTGAAGATTCTCCAAAAGATTATTGATGGAATCAATGGAGGTGAAGTGCCAGAGAGCCGTACGGTTGTGAATGCAGTCCAAAGAGAAGAATGTAGGAAATGGAAAGAGAAATGCGAACATACCTTCATGCATGATCTAAGAGAAACCTTTCAAAGTCGTCTACCCATGTCAAATCGAGAACTTCAAGATGGAGCTCTGGCCTTACAAAAACGAGCTCTCTCTCAATTTAAATTGCATGTCATCGGTAAGAAGACACCAAGAGAAAGGATTAACAAAGTGGTGTCTCTTCATAAGGCTTCTTCCACATTGTCTGCTTTCTTCTCTCTTACGTGCTTCTTCGTCTTAGAATGCTATGGTAAAATGTCCTAGGTTCTTGCAGAGCAAACCAACATTTAACTGTATGTGCTAGAGAGCGAACTTTTGATATCGAATCTACACAGACAGAGAGATCTAAGGAGAAATAGAGAGAAGGGAGGTAAAAGGATAGATAGACGAAAGGTAGGTAGATAGAAAGAAAGGAGGAAACGCACCTGAGAAGAAGAAGAAGAAAGCAGAATTGTTGTGAGATAGCACAGATCCATTCTTCTGGAAGAGAAGAAGAAATGAAAACTGAAAGTGCGTCAGATATTAACGAAGAGAGCCCGTTATGAACACCGGGCTGTAAGAGGCACCAGCACTATCGTATCAATCCTGATTGCGAGACGAACAAAGAGAGCGGTAAGATCACAGTGGAACTCCCCAAATGAATGAAGTTGATCGCCTTCATCGTGAGATCTCATTCAAGCGCGAACTCATCTGAACTTGACTGATGTCCTACTATCGTCTACCAAGCGAAGAAAAAGAAGAAGAAGAAAAAGTGAACGAAAACAAGAGCTCGCATACAGTGACTCCCAGAAATAGATATCTAGATAGTCCCTACTGCAGAGAATCATGGACAGTTGATTCCTTTGAAGCAGACTTCTTTGTCTTATCCTATCAAGGAAGCAGAAAGAGAATCTATTCTTTTCATGTCTTTTCAAAACATGTGTTCTGTGTCCTGCGATTCTTTTCTTTCTTCTAGGCGATGACGATGTAGTCCGTCGATACAAGCAACAACTGAAAGATCGCCTACGTAAAATCACCGACCGTGCTATTGAGGAGAATGAGGTAGGAGCTATCTCTGATCGATCGGCTACCTACCTACCTACCTTCCATCATCTTTCTTTTTTCCTTCTCACGGATTATGTACAGCGCTCACAGATGTCCTTATTAAGGCGATATCAGGAGGCCATGCTTTCCTATATCTAGATGTGTATGTAACCCTTAAAGTCCGTCATGCCTTTGTTTCTTTTCTATACCATCACGCCGTATTACTTCACCATCTCCCGGATGTTTACGGCTAGTGAACTCAACGTTGTCTTCTCTTCTCTTGATTTATCTCGACAAGAAATCTCCTTCAATCAAATTCACATGCGCAGGCGGATATACTGTACATATGTGTGTAAGATATATCTGTATATATATAGTATATCTCTTTAGATTTAGGACGCGGTTTAGTCTCCCATTACCTCGTAGAGAGGTTCAGCCCTGTCTAGCTGTACAGATCACTGTAGTCTACAGTTCACAGCCCGACCTATCTACGTCCATAGTCCCCTCCGGATCCTTTTGGATAGACACCTACTAGACATCTCTCTTTCTCTCTCTTTGTTTCTTCCATCTCTTTTTCCTCTTTCTTTCTCCCACTCATTTTCATCTTTCGTTCTTTCATTTCTTTTTCACCTTTCTGTCGTTTCTTTTTCATCTTTTCTCCTTTTTTGTTTGTGTATGGTGGAACGCAACGCAGCGTCACGGGGAATGGAAGGCGAGATGCCGTCTCAGAACACTAATGGAGAATTTACAGATTGAGACAAAACTTAAAGATCAGCTTTACTCGAGCATGGCGGAAGTCACTGAAGATGTTGAAACACTTAAGAAGGAGTAAGACCAAACCTTCAAACTTCACCAAGCATTCAGTCGGCACATACACACCTCTAAATCTATCTATCTATC
>NW_027153073.1:60044-65619 GCF_002600585.1 Cystoisospora suis
TTTATATATCTGTGTATATGTATAGGCATGAATATAGATGTATAGATAGAGGGTGCTCGAAGATAGGTATAAATACGAATAAGAAACTTTATGCGTGAATGTTAAGATTTTCACGTATGTTTCTGGGTCATCTTTAGTTTACATTGTGTAAAGACAGTGAGAGACGTAGAAGGGAGAGACCGCGAAGTAACGGTAATACAAAAGAAGATATCTATTGTGTTTTAAAAAGCCAGTTTCCGTTCAAGAGACAAAGGAAACGAAAGCAGAGAAAAGCTGTTATGTTACCTGCGTTCTGACCAACATAAAGGCCTGGAGGGACCGAAGAGAATTAAAGAGAGGTAGGTATGTCACTGAAGAAGCTCATAGACAGCTAGATCAAAGATAAATAGATAGGTAGGTATAGGGGCTGAGGTATCGTTGTGCATGTGTGTTTGTGCTGTGGCGTTCGCAGATTCAACAGTGACTGTCGAGGCCCAAGTCATGTGTCTCACAAAATTCTTACCGAGCAAGTCGACCAGATTCTTGCCAAAGGCAGCTCTGCAATCTGCGAGATTCTTCTGGATCAGAGCCGAGAAACACAAGTACGACTATACAAATATACATGTGTGTGTCTTTCATCTATCTATCTATCTATCTTTGATCTATCTATCTATCTATCAATCAGTCTATCTCTCTGTCAATCTGTCTGTCTATTTATCTATCTGATCTATCCGTAATATATCTACCTCTCTTTCTTTACTATTTAATCACCTCTCTTTTTATCTATCTGTCTACCTATCTGTGTTGAAATATGACAATAGGCAAGAAAGAATCTCTTCCTTGCCCATCCGTTTGTGTACCCGCGTGTACGATGTGTGCGCCTTGTTCATTCACAGAGGACGGTGCAGGAACTACAGCAAAGAGCTCAACAGGCGGAACAGACGGTGGAGAAGACACTTCAACTAGAACAACAACTTCAATCACGAGACTAGTAAGAATTTCTTTTTCTTTTCTTCTGTCTTCTCATTCCCCATCTTCCCTTCTCAAAGGCGCGCTTGGTCCACTGTTATATATGCCTGTAACTAATCACACGCTATTCACCCATGCCCATCCTTGCATACTTACTACCTCTTTACGCTCCAAATCATCTTCGTAACACCTCCACATAGGTCAGAAGGTAGAGGGGCCTACCATACATGTGTTAAGAGATGAAAAGAGCTCCAAACTTCTTCTACGCTACGCACTGGTGAATACGACGATGTTGGTAATGGGAGTGCTGGTGGATAAGAAGGTACCTCTCTTTGGTTCGTTATGTAGATTTTAACTGTACGCAGGTTGATGGATGTGTTGTATAGCTCCTGGTATCATCTCACTGGAATCCAGAGAGAATAGAGACATGAAAGATGAATGGAAAAGACACAGTACACGTGAATCATTGCCAGCCTATCACTCTGGAAGCTTTGATAGCTAGACACTCAGATACGGAACCTTCCAAGAGATAGGTGAATAGCTCCTTTCGGACATTGTCGACAAGCTTCACTTGTTGACGCGGTGTGTACATCTTCTTTCGAAGAATGTAGCAGAGAACTTCAGAAAACATCTTTCATAAGTCTCTCAGATTGTTGTGAAGAAGTCAACAGAATATGAGTTGATGCATGCGCTCGCTCTCTAAGGATACTTGCCTACATGACCTCCTCTTAGTTACAAGATGCTCGTTTCTGCCCCCTCCCACACCCCCCGCACTGTTGTTCATGTGTGTAGTGAAGAAGACCGTCCACTCGGCTAGAACTGTCTCAGTGCGCCATACGCTGTTTTTTTTTTCGTTCCCTCGGAGCTTCCACTTCAACATACATGATGAAAATGAGTTGACACAGAAAGGATCAATGATGATAGCCACCAAGCGTTACAGAGGGGTGGAGCGCAGGGGAGTGCTGGCTAGACAAGGCTCGATAGAGTTTGGAAAAACCTTCTATAGCCCGTGACAGTCACGGGCTTACTTAAGTAGTAGACTGAGAAACAACAAGATGGTACGGAGGTTCTATCGTCTTTTCTTCATGTACGAATTCTTCTCGACTGTCTACATCTCCAGTTCAAAGATAGCATGAGGGAACTAGTCGTGTATCTTTCCACCCGGCCAAGTGACATCTCTCGTCTCTTGTGGTATCTTTTTACATGGAATCCTTGCCCGAGTGTCTATGTGTATAAAACATAGAGAAAGCTTTACCAAAAGAATACAAGATGATTCTTCAAAACTCACCAAGTATTCTTCTATACGTCTTCGGTGACTATGTAGATCTATCTGGAGGATGGCAAAGGAGTTAACACTCGAGATGACTGTGGCTGGACAGACGACGGCTTTGCATGTCATGAGTGCTTCATAGCGTGTTTGATTCTTTCTCGTTGGACGCGATTCTCTGTTTTCGAGAGATACCTGAAAATGTTAATTAGGGTACAGAGGTGCATATTATTGTGGCATGGATTCTAGATGGGCTTTTCATTGATCTATACCTTTCTCTCCCGGTCGTCTTGCGTGATTCCCTTCTCCTCCAAACAGCTATAATTATCGGCTCCGGAGAGCTCATGGATGGTGACTGAGGTGGACAGAGAAACACAGCAGCACATCGATAATATGTCGAGAATGAGGGATAACCTTTCCATAACATGACTGAATCGATCATGAGGGAATGAATGGATTTCTTGTTCTTTTCTCTTCGAGTCAAATCGATTTTTCATATGTTTTTGAATGAACGACAACCTTGATTGTCTCGTTTGAAAACGTGAGGACACTACCTCTTGGTATCTTTATATACTGCTTCTCTACGAACGTGAAACTCTAAAGTCTTTTTCCTCTGCTGGTTTCCGTTCCTTGACCCCGAGTGAGGTCTGAGAAGAGCTGACGAAGAGGGAGGCAGCTCTTTGGGAACACGAGATTAGATAGGGGACATATTCGTAGTTAGAGTACCCTAGGGTCTGAATGTCTTGAAAGGGAAAAGTGATCTGTGATAGTGAAGGAGTGGACTGAACTCTGGTGGAGTAGGAACCGATGTGGAGAGTGTCTGTACAACATGGCGAGTGCCTCCTCTAGGGGGTCCATCTGAAGGGTCACCCTGTTACTTCGTTTGGAAACGTGTGTCCTTCCTGTACTTTTGAGAGACGAGTGATTTGCTGAACTTAAGGTTGGTTGAGATTTGAATGCTCTACCTCCATAAAGTGTTGAGTAAGGACGTTCCACGGCTTCTTCGTATCCAATGCGAAGAAGCACAAACATTCAGAGTTTCTCACCAGACTGTCGTTTCAGGGGACATAGCGACGGTACATTTTCTTATCTTCTCATCATGTCTGACGACTTGACTGCAAATTTCTTTCCCAGGAGACACGTCCCTTTCGCCGGAATGAGAAGGAAGAATGGGGTGACCGGATAGGGACAATAATTGGGATTTTAAGACAAGAGAGGTGCATGGTGTTATGATCGACTAGAGCGGAGGGATTGCTATGAATCGAATCACCCCTGTCGAGTTAAAGAATGTATTTTGATGTGATTCTCTTCGTGTGTGCCTCACGCCGGACCGCTAACTTTTACATCTACGGAGACGTAGATTTCCTGATGCTCCGTTAGTTGGTGATACTATACTGTTGGCTTTTCTTTCTGAGCTTCTCTTTATTTGAAAAGAAAGGATGAATGATGTTTGCTTGGCAGACTGTGCCTTAGGTTCTAACGTTGTTCAGAAGTCACAGTGTGCCTTAGGTGATCACAGGGTTTTCATCTTCCGTGTCATTCTTTCTTTTGCGATGTATCATTGACTCACGTTGGAAGTGCGATGAGAATACCCAAACTCCTTTTTTGGAGTTCTTCTGTCGACTAACTAAAGGAGAATGAGAATGTGAAGAGTTAGACGACTGTTGTCCCCTTCCCCCCTCCTCAACTCTTACCTGAAGTGAGAGAGACGACAGACATCGTGGTATTTGTGGGCTCGGGTGACTGGCAACAGATCTTACAGGAAGTGTAGACGAAGGTGAGGTGGTTGATGGTTGTTTCCATTGGACACACATGAAAGTCAATGTGTCAGTCAGTGTTTTCTCTCCTTTTGTCTCCTTGTTTGGTTTTTCTACTTCAGCGAGACTGAAGAGCTACGCCGAGAGCTGGAAGAGCAGAGGGCTACAAATCATCGCCTAAACACCATGGTCGCGGCGCGTGGTCGTACAGGCGTCCACCCCATAGCAGACGACGACGATGATGACCTCGACTCCCGTCTTAGTGGATTACACTTCGGACGTCACAGAACACCAGGGCGTTCTCGCATCGGGGTGCATGATCAAAATCGATGTTTTGGACAAAAACGCTGCACGATCATGTGAACTGTATAGCCTGGAAAGGATACATCCTGACGGGGTCTCGAATCATACTTTGAGCTAGCAGCTCTCACCCTCCCCCCCTCTCTTGCTTCGCCAGCTTTCCGTCACTAAAACAACCGTCTCTACAGGTGACGAAAGGCAGCCATGCTGAGCTGAAGGACAAAGGAAGAAAGGACTCTTAAAACACCCATGCTGCTGCTAGCTTGATCTACTGTATGTTGTTCGACTGTTGGTCGCCGGTGATCTCCAGCAGTTTTTCCGCGGTATCATACCGACCATAGAGTCATTCGTACTCTCTAAGAGATGCAGAAAAAAGCGGCGGCTGCAGTCCACTGACGAGGAAAAAGACGAGAAAAGAGGGAGGAAGGCAGTAGAAACTGTGTGAAAGACCAGGAAAGATTAGCAATGGACGGGGAACGAAAGTTAGAACCAGGACGCCGTGTCTCCAACACCGAGTGTCTTGATATGTTTTATATGTATTAGTATAGATGACGGGGTCCTTGTCCGTTTTCTCTTCATTTTCTTGTCGACTTTCAGTACTTGATTCTCAAACAGGCTTGCACTTTCACGGGTTTATCTTGTTTCGCCTCCCTAGTAGAGAAGTTGAGTTACCTGTCAGCTTTTGAATGAACTTGGGACGAGGCAGTCCGAAGAGTGCTACGTTCTCATAGTTGATGGAGCTGCCTGTTACAAACAGAATGAGGAGGTAGAGTACTATGATACCACAACTCCGCGATGCCACATATGCTGTTCTGTTCGGGCGAAAAGTCCCAGTTGACAGCTCGGAGACCAGGTGATAGCCAGCGACCTATATATAGTTGACAGGGCAAGTAGACACTACGCATCGAGTGCACACTCTTGAATGAGTGTGTACTACGTGGTGCCGGCTGTGTACTAAGTGACACCGGGGTAATATGGTCTTGGTATAGATTCGGTATTTCACTGGAACAGCAGCCTCCACATGCTGCTTTGACAACACTTGTGAAACTGAATACAAGAAAAAACTATTATCTTGATTACGTCTAGTCTAGTACCACCACAGCCAACTGAAGAGATTCGAATCAGATGTCGGTCTCTCCCATCAAACTACCCTAGCCCGGGAATCTGGAGAGCGGAGCCGAGATTTACTGCCCGAACAATCTGCTGCGTAATTTCAAGGGCGTGCATAGCCGGGTAACTGTGTCGAGCTGACGCCAGTCCCGCTTCTTTCAGCTTTCCCAGTTCGAGGATCAATTCAAGAGCG
>NW_027153073.1:65708-75569 GCF_002600585.1 Cystoisospora suis
AGGCGCCATAGGCTTGCAGCACGCCTTGCGCGGAAGATCACACATTACCGGGGCTCGCTGGCCTGCTTGACAGTAACAAGTCACCCCGCATACGTTCGGGCACAAACCAGAGAAAAAGGAAGGAATGCAGGACCTCGACCCTAGTCCCTGCTCTGAAGTCCCTAGAGCCAAGTAGAAGACCTTCCAGAGGGAGTGTTTGAAAAAAAGAACACGGCGCTGGTGAACGCTGACTTAACAGGCTTCCCAGGTTGATGATCTGATTTCGTGTGATCTTTCTCTAGCATCCCCTTCTCCACAGTCGAAAGGGAATGATTTCACAAGCTTCCAGCAAGAATGTGAACGCCCAAGGTGGGTTGACGTGGTTCTGTCGGAGGGCCAATACAGGAACGGGGAGGGGGATGTGCGCCATTACTTGTAGCTGGCAACGAGACACCAGACGCCCATCGCGACGAGGCCCCCAAAGCTCAGGCAAAGGAGAATCACAATGTAGGGGTCTTGCCACCACTTTATCAGTCCGCGTACATGCGAAGTCTCATAGACGTCGGGATGGAATTCTATCAGCAGACAGGACAGAAGGAAACGACAGCCAGGAAGGACAATGGAACGGCGAAAAGGGAAGGCGCAGTACACAGCACAGCGAAGCTATCACGAGTGCGGTCTACGATTCATGCCTCCGAGTAGCATGTGGCCCAGGCGCCCACATGATCGAACCGACCGACCGCCGCCCTGGAGGAAGTGACCGCGGTATCTGATGCGTATCGGAGAGACGCCGGCATTCATAACACTGAACCCCAGACTACGGCCTGTCCCACGGTTGCCACCCGTTTTGCACGAGAGTCTGTAGGTAGCCTAAGCGCCTCTGATTGGAAAATGATTCTGCAGCTAACATTGTTACTACGCTTCCGGAGCACACTCCACACAATCACTCCTAGTTGCCGCGTCTGCTGCTCTCATTGAAAGGTCAAATGGGTGCACCAACGCTATGGGCAGTATCCTAAACTACCGAGAAGCTGGCATTCACCAGAGCCTGGACGACCTTACCACTCGCGTGAGCCTGTAGAGCTAGACCACATGTGCAAGAAGCGACTCCGTCACAAGGTGGCCGGCCACCGTTGCAATTCGATCCTGACACACAAAACTGCAACTTCCTTTCGACTTACGCGCGAGCTGGGCAAAAGCGGCCTGCAGAGTAACAAAAGCGTTTTTCTGTCTCTCTACCTCCTGCGCAAGTCCGCTTGTTTTCCCGTTTGCCCTGGGAGCTGAACTTCTTCCTGTTTGACCTGATGCCGCTGTAGCGTCCGTATGTCGACCGGAAGAAAAGTATTCCCTGTGTTGTGAAAAAGGCCTTGAAAATGCGTAGGGTGGCTCGAGGGGGTCTCCATCTTCCCCACGAAGCCGCAGACTCCTGCCGGGTGTAGAGATATCTCCAACATCTTGGTTGGACCTCACTGACGCTGGGACCAGCCTCCCTGATAAAACATCGTCAAAAGGGAATGCCCTAGTATCTGACTCCTCAGACCTTCCCCGACCAAGCGTGTCCCCGGAGAGGGTCCTTCCAACGTCTCGGGGAAGGAGGTTTGCGAGAGCGACAACTATATCCAACGGAGCTCGTGCACCCGGGGAAAGAGGCTGCGATTGCCAAGAAAAAACTAGTAGGAATAGGGGGAGGCCGGAAAGTATCCTCAGAAGGTCCCTCCTACATCTGATTTTTCCGGATGCTGCACTCAACGGGACGCACCGAAGGGAAGAAGAGGGAGGTCCGTGCCCTATGGTACGGGAAGCCCTGAGGCATGTCATCCCCGAGCCAGGTGCCTTGCCATGCGTCTCCATGGGTGATCAACAGAGAAGGCGGCAGCTCAAGAAGTGACTCCTCCTGACATGAAAGGCGCGACAGTATGCCTGCATATGTAGGAGGCTGGTGAGGACATCGAACAGAGAAATAGAAGTAGACAAAGGCTGCCACTGCTCCGTACCGCGCGGCTGTAGGCGGCGCTCCTTGCGATTGAGCCGTGCAGTCCGGAGCTAGAACTGGATGGCTCAAATGCGCTCAGCACTCAAGCAAAAAGACAAAGACAACGGTGAGCTGCGAGAACAGCTGCTTCACATCCATTTTCGGAGTGATTTCAGAGAGCCGCCAAGCCTCATTGGGCTAGGATGCGACGTGCTGGCTCCTGTCTCTTACTTCATGCATCGGCTTCTCGGTTGGGCAGGCGAGCGCCCGAGAGCGCTCTGACAGGTTCCCAAAGACGGGCAGATCCGAGTATAGCGGCTTTGGAGAAAAAAAGACGTGTCTTCAGAAGATATACCGCCAAGGAAAATAAGCTACCGAAGCAACGACCTGCCGTGAGCTGTTCAGGCGCAGGCCCTGGAAGTGGAACCAGAGAGGTAGTCGCCGCTAGCCGAGATGGACTGTCGGAAGACACGGATGGCGTTTGATGCCACAGTGTAGTTCTCCGTCGCATATTTATCACCCGAGGCCTCTAAAATTGAGAGACCGCCAGTGCATTACAAAGAAAATCCACAGTAGGACAAGGAACGCAGATAACCGGAGGCTGAGCTGTTCACTGCGACTGGTGAGCTCTTGCCTTTACTGTCTGTAGTGCGCCAGACTGCTAGCCATGCAAACGTCGAGCTAAACCGACACACCTGGCCCTTTCATGGACACGAATTCGAACCCACTAGCTACGGAGCTGCGGACGTCCCATTTTCATGTCTCAGTCGAGATTGTGTTCGTGGACTTGCCGAAAATGTTGCTGCTTTACTGCCTCCCTTTCTACGCTCCCTTCCGCAGGACAGGCCTGGAGCCGCACTCCCGGTGACGGAACTTGTGGACCAAGCAGCTCTCCACACTCCGTTCTTTCTTTTTTTTTCTCTCTGGTATCGCATGCATATGTATAAAAACGCTCTTGGTTTGTTTTTCAGGGGTTTGTCCTAGGTGAAGACAAGAGCGGGCGTAGCCGGTGGCTATGAAGTTTGGCTGCAGTCGGCTGGGGTAATAGCGTTCTCAAGAGCGGTTTCCTCTTCCCCTCTTTCGGTCACGTGTTCGACCACAGTGTCACTTTACAACCACTGGGAAAGCCATCCCACACAATCGTCCCTCAGATCTCATTTACGGAGCCTGACAGCACTGAACGCAAACCCTCTGGCGGGTTTCTTATTTCCCCTGAGGAAGAAGGCGAATGCCCTTGCCCTCCAGGAAATCTCGCTCCCAGTGCAGTCAAGTTCGTCAGCCGCCGGTTCCTCCGGCCTCACAGTGTGGCCAGAGTTCGACCGCATCAGTTCACAATGGACTTCTTGTAAGTGTAGCTGCCGCCACCTACGCCCGTTCTCCTTTTTTTTCCGGTAGACTCCTTGCCTTCACTCACACTCGCGGCCCGGCTAGTCCCTTGTGGGTGTCTTGTGCATTCGCTGACTCGTAGGGCAGGCGGATGGCGCACCACTGTCTGTCGGTACGCCTGGAGTGAGAATGCTCCTTGTGCCACGGGTGCCTGGGGGTTCGCTGCTTTTCTACAGGGAAGCGCTGGTGAGATGGTGCCACGTTACTTGTCTTCAACTCTGCGGGGACAGGGCTTTCTCTGTTTCGCCCTGGCCTTTGCACTTGTCTATCTTTCCGTGCGAGTCAGTCCGCAAAAAACGAACTTCCGGAGCCATGTCCCCTTATCGTCTGGTCCTAGCTCCTCACTGGCAAATGGTGCCTTCTCTCCTCCGGCTCCTGCACCGGCAAAGAGCTCGGACGTGCTGTCCAACGTTCGACCTGTATATGCACGGGGAAACAGCTATGAAAGGGAGAGCCCTTTCCTAGTCTTCCCGCAGATCGAAAGCGCAAGCGACGAACGGTCTAAGGGGGGTAGCCCGAACTTTTCATTTCTTTCTACTGGGGCGTGGATGACTCAGAGGAAACTCGGTAAGATGTTTCTTAGCAAGGTGTCGGCGCAGATGCAGGCTCGTGCAGCCTTGGAAAGAGGCCACCTTCCTGAGGAAACACGCGAGCAGGAAGGAGAAGAACTGGCAGTATGGGAAGGGAGAGGGCCTCGCTCTTGGCAGCCTGCTTCGGACTTGCATCTTGAGGAGCTTGGTTTAACTGCGTTTCAACCGGGAGGGGGAGGGGTTGCAGAGAAGCAGAAAAACCAGCAACAGCAAGAGAGAGAGGAAACGTTCCCGCCTGTCCGAGGAAGCGCGTCGAATGAGCCCCCAGCTCCCACGCCGAAGAAGCTGTCTGGCGATGATACTGCTGCAAAGGCTGAACCGGTGTCAGACAAGTCTGACTTCTTTTCTCTTCTCGAGACCAAACATTCTATTCTTCTTTCGCCCTCCGCGAGGGGCTCGCCTGCTCGCCGGGTTGCACTCAAGGGCCACCCTGAGCTACGCAACCGGCTTACACTCAGCGACACTGGTACGGATTTCGCCAAGCTCTCCCGCTTGAGGTATTCTGGGCCTCAGTCCCCTAAGTCTCAGCCAAACTCTCTCCTGCACAGCTTTCAATCACCCGTCATTGGAAGTCACCGCACTCGAATCTCTGATGCTCGCGCATCCCTTTTCGCTCAAGAGCGCCGAAGCCAAGCCACCATCCCGGCTTCTTCACCGGTCTCGCATCTCCAGGTAGGAGCGACTACGCAAATTATTGACGCTCTGTTAGCCACAGCGCTGAGCGGAGGAGCGTCCGCCTTGGCGCAGTCTGGCGGCTTGGGAGGTCAGCAGGTCGTGTTAGGCGGACTGCAGCCCTTGGCACTCCAGGGTGCAGCATATCCGGCTCCTGTAATGATGCCGTATGCACAGCCTCCTCCAGAGCCGGGTTTGTCCACCACTGAGATCGTACTTATTGCTCTGGGGGCCTGTGTTGGAGTCGGCATCCTTTTAGCTGCTTTATACGTACTGTTTTGCTCGGGAAGGAGAAGACGAAGAAGATGAGCCGAGTGTGATGCGTGCGAAGAAATATCGCAGGGAGAACGGCCCTGATTGAGATACGTTTTGTTTGGCTTTGTCGGCACGGGCGCTCGCGAGTGGGATCAGTAGCTGGCAACTGATAGGTGTTGTGCGCGGGAACCCCGCTTCCTGGGCGAGGTTGAAAAGCGTTCCAAGACCTCACGGTGTAACCTGGGGCAGGATACCCGGCCAGTGTACGTTTTCACGACCGTGCTCATCTCTCGATGAACTGAAGCAAAGAAAAAACTCCAGCACCGCTTCCTGTTGAAGTCGTGCAAATGGGAAGCACCAAGCGTTACTGCGGCGTAGGAGCTAGCAATGCGTGCACCAGTCAGGACAACCCGCTGGGGATAAGTCCGTGCTGTTGTATACGGACTATTTCTGGCATAGGTCGACTGGAGGGGTTTTGACCGGCGGCGGGGTGTGGCTCTTTGTTCAGTAAGATCACAATAGGTAACCGGTCTCCGCTACACCACACTTTGGTATTTGGTCCACCCTAACAAGCTGACAAGAGCATCAGCTGGGGAACTTCCGTCGTTCCTGCGACAGTGACTGTCCTGCCTTCTCGCCCCGTGGCAGTTCCCGAGCCCACCGCAGATTTTTTTAGTGAACGAAGAAGGCCACTGGCTGGACTGCAGCAGAGTCTCTTGGGGGGGATTAGCACAACGCAACCGAACAGCGCCGCGGACGGGCCCTAGCACAGCGGCTTTCCATAGACACCGTATGGGCGCACCCCTGTGGAAACTTCGTGGTTGACAAAAATGGCTCGCTCCCGCGTCAACATGGCAACAAGAAAAGAAAGGGCGGGGAGGAGCGCTCGGAAGAACTGTGATCTGCGTTGGACCCAGAGAACTAAATACTGTGTCAGCCCACGGGGTTCCGAGCTTTACGTCGCATACGGCATGGGTACTCCTTAGCAAAAGCAAACGCACTCACGACCAACGCTTCGACCAAGCTGATCCAGTCTTTGCTGGTTCGGTTAAGGCAGGCTGCACATGGAACACGAAGCGTGAACGGTACGACAGGGTGCACACGGGACACGAAGCGTGAACGCAGTACTCGGTTTTGAAAGTTCCTCTTCCCGTAGTCCGACGTGTGGGTCTGATACGACGGCAGTCATGGGGTCGCGCGTCGCTGCCACCGTCACCCCCTTTACCGGGCAAACTTCCCGAGAAGCGAATCCACGCACTAACGGTCCATCTAGCCCATTCAGGGGCGTAGACGTCGTGCCACGCCGACGCCAACGACCAAAACAGCCAGTCTTGTATTCCTTTGGTTAAAAAATCCACAATCACAATTGTTCTTTGACTCGAATAACAGTTGAACTCTGCTATACGGACTGAAGTGACACACTAGGTGTTTAAGAAGCTCAGAAGAGAACCACTTCGAACTTTTCATTCCAGACGCGTGCAGCAACGAAGTGGTTGGCAGAGCTTGACAACCACAACACTGAACGGCTCAAAGCTTCACGACCGACGCGGCGTGTCCGAATCACTTCCCCCCTGAGCTGCCCGCTCCACATTGAGGGCGACTACGCGGCTGAGAATTCGCCAGCAGTCGCCAGCATGCCAAGACCCCGTAAGAAAAGAGCACACAGCTTCGCTGATTGCTTGTAGTAGTGGAGGATCCCTTGGCCGCTCACTCCCATGCGTGAAAGAAGGTGCGGGATGCAGACTTTTTGTCTAGGACATTTGATTCTTTCCGCGCATTGTCAGCTACAGCTCTGTCCGGGTTGCCGGGGACCTGCTGACGAACTCCACTTTTGCGCCCGCCGCGTAGACTTACTTCCTCTGTTGGTGATTGTCTTTAGTCCCTATCTCAAAAGTGAGACGGACCCGAACACCCTCGCTTTTACCATCGTCGCCCGCAACTGGTGACTGTTCTGCCCACCGTACCTCTGAGCTGATGATGACAACGAATCCAAATCGTTCCACCAAGAGTAGGGTGCGAAACCTGCCGCTTCGATCCTCTTTTTGACTGGCACTTCCTCACCTTCGTGGAAAGGTTTGTAACCCACTTAGATGGATCACCAGTTTGCGGCTATGGCAGTCTTATCTTGCTCTTTCTCACTTTCGCCCAAAGCGGACTCTAGTAAGTGATGCTGCTGTTCGTCCAAGTCAAACATTGTTCGCGGGTCTTCATCACTGTCGCTAAGCTCACTCCCTTCAGCTACCGTCGCACTAACTTCTCCGATTTCTTCCCATTCTACTTGTTCATCCTCCTGTCCGGGTTGTCCCTCTTGCTCTTCTGCTCGGCTGTGATCCCCCAGATCCTCTTCTTCTCTCTTGTCGCTACCTCCATCTTGCTCCCCGCTCTCCTTACTCTTTGCTTTTGAGATGTTTTCTTCCTCTTTCGGATTCACAGATGCCTCGACATCGGCGGCGCTTCCCGGGGAGTGCTGCGCCTGGACAGACGGGAGCTGCTTCGGAGCTCCCGCCGGACCAAGTGCGCGAGGCAACCATAAGGCACACTCTGCCAGGTTCGGAGGGGCAAGATAGGATGACAATGAAGCCTCATTTGCCCACGCACGTATACAGGCTAGAATATGCTGGAGAAGCCCAGGCTGAGCTTCCTGTGCCTTCACGTCTGCAGCTACAGAACGAAGGAAGGCTTTTAGAGGATATGAGGACACCCCGTAACGGCGGAGAAGAGGAACAACTCGGGTGTACTGCGCAACAATCACCACAACAGAAAACGGACCCTAGCGTTGTCGTTAATCCAGGATGAGTGACGGCAGCGACTGACAGAGAAAAACCTTTCTGTCTCGGCTGGACAGACTTTTCACGGCTACGACTACGTCAAGGCGAACCTTCTGGGCTGATTCGAGGCGCTTTCACACAGCACTCGACACAACTGTGTCCTTCGATAGAGATTCGAAGTGATTTCAGAATACGGAGGAATCGTGTAGATCGCAGGGCAGAAAGCAGTCTCCACGTGCGTGTTCACTTTCTCTAGATGCAGACACCTCACCGCCGTGTCTCGGACATGCAAGCTTCGCAGTCTGTGAATGTATTTTCCCGACGAGGGACTAGGCAGGCAACAGTCATACAGCAACCACACCCGAGAGTAAGGAATCGGTGAAGAGAAAAAGAGTCGGAAGGCCGATACAGGTGCCCGATAGACGACTCCGATAGTAGTCACGTGCCGCCTGAGGCTTAACAGGGTGTGAGCATCACAGCGTGAGAGAACGCCTCTTCTACAAAGGTGCCGGGGTGCATACTCATGGTAAAGTAGAAGGTCGTCCCTACCAAGGCTTCATGATGCGGTGACGTAGTACACCCATCAACGACCGCGACAGAGAGTGGATTGTTGTTTTAGCTCCTTTGCGTCTAAGTGAATGACGGTGGTAACTAGAATGACACCAACACTTGAGGACACCGCTAGAGAACGAAAGAGCTCAAGTCACCCCGTTACGATGTCGGCGCTCACCTCTTTGAGCTGAATTAGGATGCTAACAATGGCACTCCAGTCTCGATGACGCAAAGCCATGTCTAGACACGCTTGCTGTGTCCAGCGTTCGTCCCTAGCGCAATACGCGCACACCCCGGCGCGCAAGCGGAGATGCTGCCAGATAAGGCATAACCTCTGAAGCATGTCGGGGGAGTCGAGCAGCACGTGGTACTGCATCAACTGGCGCAGAATATCTCCTATAAGAAGGGCATGATTCTCACGCTCGCACACAAAGGTTAGAAGCGTCAGTACGCGCCTTTCCACACCACCCGAAACGAACTCAATAGAATAGCTCTTCTACTCATTCCTAAAGCATCCTCCTCTCAACTACCACCATGATGTCAACGGGTTGTGCATACATGTACCCCAGCAATGTTGGGGAAGATCTGAATACATACACACTGACCTAAGAGAGGAAGTGGACCATCAACCCTATAGAAAAAGAGGTGAGGAACTCAAAATTATTCCTGACAAAACACGGCGATGACTGGAGTAGGTTCGTGATACATGGACGTACAGAGGAGGTGTCATCAACAGCGTGGCAATGAATGAGAGCATTACCTATACACGTTTATATTCATTGTCCCAAAGACACGGTGTTTCCACTCGGCGCCCTTGATATTGTGAAGAGTCTCGTGAGTCGTATGGTTGTAGAGGAAACCTTATCGCCCCATCTGAGACTGTCACTCTCTACAGATCCATTGTGTCTTCAGGACTTCACTTCCGTGTCTGCATTGCAATGCTGACTCAAGAGCCTGACCATACTCCCCAGTCAAAAGACGCATCGAATAAGAACGTCTGATCCGTAGATACTACACTGTTGGGTTTGGAGAAATGATGTGCATGCCATAAGTAAAAAAACGGCGGCATTCATGCTGCGTATCGTGGCATGAATGACCAGCTCCTTGACATAGATGAACTTGTGCATCCCTTACCTCTCCTAAAGAAGACACAGACATCAAAAATGAATGTCTGGAGAACTCGATGAGGCAATACTTGGTGGCTCAAGAGAGAACGCATGTACTCAAGAGCTACACTCAGTACATACGGTATAGCCCCACCAACAATCATATCCTCCTCTGCCGGACCTTTACCCCCTTCCGCGTCACTTCCTATGCGGCCTGGAGCCCAAGGGTCAAGAAGTGCCTGAGTTCGTTGACTGCGAGTGATGGCCCCACACACTCCACCTTCACAATGACACCCAAGGGGCGGAGATACGATAGGGTCTAAGCACGAAGTTTCATCAACAGCTCCAGGGAAAGACCGCAAGGCAAATGAAGAAGGAGAGTTGAGTTCCACGCCGAAAGCAGCGTCTAGAAGCAGTTGTCCGGGATGCAGATTCAGCACCTACAACAGACGGACGAGCAGGAAACAGAAGCAGAAATCTTAACTAGACGACCTGGACATCTCAGAGACGCACAGGCATCGACGCCGGAGGGGAAGTCTGCCAGTCCAGCGTAAGCATGCCCGTGAAAGAACAAAAAGAAG
>NW_027153073.1:75591-83828 GCF_002600585.1 Cystoisospora suis
CTGAGGTATTGGTGGCTCTAAACCGCGACAAATTCTCAGTAAAACAATTACACGTACAGTCGATAAAGCATGTCGTAGTTTTACGACTATCATTATAATCACCGTCCTGCTGCTGCGTGTGCCTATCAGATCGTTCCAACAACAGGAAAATCGAAGAACCTTAGCAGCTGACGCGAACGCCTCCAGAAAAGCCATGGACCGACTACAAGTAAACACCATCATCGGAGCGATCTCGGGACGCATCACCTAACCGACCTCTTGCCGACAACCGAAGTGAATTACATGCGTTTACAGGCGGTGAACACAGTTCGGAAGATCGCGGCAACGATCCCTTTCAGCGTGCACACTGGTATCCTCAGACTTCTTTCTTGTGATCTAACTGTTTGCTGAGACACGACAGACGGGCTAACACAAAAGGAGCGTCAGTCACTCGTGCCAATCACGAGCCCGTCAGCCGCACGGAGAAGCAGACATCTCTTTCGTTTCCTCCCCAGTCCGCCCAGGAAAAACAGACGCGAGACATAAGGACAGGTGGTATCGTTTATAGGCTGTCTACTCCAGAAGAGATGTGGGTCATCTGAGGACGCACTGAGTACAGAACCAATTGATAGCCCTACTATGACATGACTTAAATGTAAACCGTGGGGAAGGACTGTGGCTCAGTCTCCGGCACCGAGAATCGACGGGGTACTTGACTCTAGTAAAGAACAAGCTCTACTTATTTGACGGGTGAAAGGGGTCTCGTACAGAAGGAAGGTCAAACCGTGTCACTCGACTCCTTTTTTTTCGCTTACCTCCACTACGTAGGGATATAAGACACTCAGCACCACATCCCTTTCCGTCAGAACTGTCCCATCTCCAACAGTCGCAACCAATTGCTCCAAAGCCACTCTCGCCTTCCCTTTCGCGCTTGAACCTCCTACTGCAATTCCTCTCTGTCCCCCATCGCCACCGGTACCGCCGGCCACACTTCTCGGTTTGCCGCTTCCTGAACATGTCTCTTCAGAGGCAGCTAGCTGTCTAGCGCTGTGTTTGTTCGGAGACGGAAGCTGTGGAGAGCTTGAACCTGGGCGACAGAGGAGCTGATCTGGAATGGATTCCACAGCCGCTCTATACCGCTGATTGACTAGCTGTAGGACAGGGAAAAGGTCCTGAAGCGGAGTCTGAAGTCTGAGCGCATGCTGTAAGAGACGCAGAACCTGGCGACGGCAGCCTGCTCGCTGCTGCATGACTTGTAAAGCGAAGGACTGTACCAAGGAAAGAGACGCAAGTAAGAAGAGAGGGAAAATGAAACGAACAAAGAGGCAAAGAAAACTAGAGGACCCATCCACACGTAGTACAGAGAGGTACGAGTCTCTCCGACTATGAGGACACTCCAACCACTCCGTCGACTGGACGTGTAGGCAGAAGCACTTGCAGAAAGCGTCTCGTTCCCTGTGTTGCTAGGACGAACTCTCTTCACAACGATCTTTACAACAGTATCATAGTTCAAAGCCCCCAGATCGTGCGAACGAGCACCCCGGTGATTCAAATCTCCCGTCCCTGTTCACTCATCCTGCCAGGTACCCCACCCCGAATAAAAAGGCACATCACACTAGAGCCCCAGCCGCGCTCTACTAGCTACTATGGGCATGCTCGGAGACCTAGTTTCGACATGTTTCCTTCCGTCGAGCCCCCGAGCCGCTAGACGTCCAACCAGGTCAGACACGATGTCAGGAGAAACAAGACCGTGCACTCGCGAAACAAAGAACATGCTTTTCTAGAGCATGAGTGTCAAGAAGGCTGTGAAGCACCGAGCGGCAAGCGGACCAGAGGACTCACGAGCGACTGCCGCTCAAGAAGAAGACGGTGCATAAGAACATCCTGATTGAGGACCAAGAGATACATGTGACCTCCCTCTTCGTCCATCATGTAGGCACCACCGACAAACCGCGCAGAATCTGAGAGCCAACACATGGCATTCACCGACGGTCTTCGCCTGCACAACCCAAGTGCCATACACGCGTGAAGTTCTTTCTCTCCGTGGTAGGGGGTGTGACAGAAAGAAAGGTGCGCACGAGTGATCTTCTCTATACGCCGGTACGGGCACACACAAGTCAACGAGGACACGAAAATCCTTGACTTCCGCCAAGACAAAAGGTTTGCCAGAAACACGACGCCAGTTTCCATGTCGTCCGGCGTCCCCAAGTACAGATGGCGTACAAAA
Source organism: Cystoisospora suis (assembly GCF_002600585.1). Taxonomy (NCBI): domain Eukaryota; phylum Apicomplexa; class Conoidasida; order Eucoccidiorida; family Sarcocystidae; genus Cystoisospora; species Cystoisospora suis. The sequence goes on from NW_027153073.1 coordinate 77,798, forward strand.
AATCTCGGCTTCGCATGTATGCATATATCCATACATACAAAACTCATTGCACTCTTTCACCTCTTTGTCGTTTTTACAAGAAGGCACATGAGGAGTAGTCGGACAACTAGTTGGCGGAGATCGAACGGCAGATAGGCGCCACCCCCCCGTGTCCCAGTCACATAGAACGGTCTCGGGAACCTTCTCTGTGTACGGACAAAGACACATGCATTTCACTGAAGCGTAACTATTGAATGTAGACATCAACGCACCAACGCGCACCACCAGGAACTGGAAGAACGTATGGTTTTTACAGAGCTACAAGGCGCATCTGTGTGTAGGGAGAGCGGGAGAAGCCTTAGAAGGCTCTCTATCGTATCTAACACGAAAGAGATACACAACAGGTGCTAAGGATGGTCGGTCGAAACTGAGGTCCCTCTGTACTCACCGAAATCTACAGTTTGCAACTCCACATCGTCAAGCTGCTGAGAATTATCAGCCTTAGAACCATGGCCGTTCTCGAAAGTTCGAAGACCCTCTACTTCGTCAAAAGGAACCGTAGGGGCACTCCCTACAATGCCGGGATGAACAAGAGGAGTTACGGCCCGAACAGTAGCCTTCGTACAGGGAGCGGCAGGCGGAGGTAAAGAAAGGACAGGAGAAGACACGGAGAAGGGTACAGTTGGGAGAGGAGGGTAGTCGTAGATATCGTAAATGAGCGTCGAATGAAGACGGTGGTGATGAACGAGGATGAGGTTATCGACAACGCTGACTTCCATCGAGCCTGCCAATGCACAAAGTCACGATCATAATACACGGCAGGGAAGCAGCTTCAAGCACATCCGACACCCAGCAAAGTAGATGGCATAATCATGATCCGATATGAAACTGGAAACCAAAAATAAGAACAAGTGCATGCGCTCCCCTCGCACAGGGGTGTATAGCCGACAGCTGATGAGACAGTGTACTTGTTGTAACCCAACAGGGTTTAGGGTTTAGGTGTGAAGCATGATAGGCAGAGCGTTATCCAGAGCCGGGGTGGGTGAATGAAGGGAGTGTATGAGAGGCTTGGTGAACTAGTGTCTCACCGACTGTACTATGTCTCGAACGCGGACTTCCCTCGAAACGTGCTGCGGAGACGACAATCTGATACAAGTGAAAACTCCACGTCTTTTGACTGTCTCTGGCTTGAGGAAAACATGCGGATTCTCACCAGGCTGCAGACAGTCCAAAACAACATCAGGCTGGGGAGGCCCGGTCAGGGTGCGCATCGAGATCCTTCCAGCCGCTTCATCGACATGAATGCAGTACACAACTCCATACACCAAAAGAAAGTGTACCTCCTGCTGTTGAAGCGAATGCCACTGGGGTAGATTGAGTTCAATCTTCGGGAGCCTCGTCAGTGTCTGGGGAGGAAAGAAACGAACAGCACGAATGACGAGATAGATTGTCAGAACCAGAAGACAACTTCTAAAACAGTTGCTTTGAAAGAAAACATAGACCTGCGAAATTACATAGATGTCCGCTGGACTGAAAAGGCCTGGTCCACCAGAAAGATGCCATAACATGTGAGAGTACAGGCTCGAAAAAATCTCTCTAGGACGACAGAGAGCAAGTGCTTTGGGGAAAGATGACTCAAGGATACTCCGACCCTCCTTCCACTTGCTGAATGGCAGCCGCAGTACACCAGCCAGGTAGCGTCTGCAGCCACATCTAATGGCCATGTCATAACATACACTAGACTTGAACCACTTCAAGTCGGCATACATTGCAAGTATTATCAGCCACCCACTGTCACGACCCCGTCTCGTGCGGCCCGCACGCACACCCGTGCGGACGCATGAGTAGTGCGTAAGTACATATAGGGAGGTGGGTGCAGACACCGTCTGTAGAAGCCTCCGGGACAGCGGAGCAACCCCTCCGTCTTCAACTATACGGCAGCCTGCATTCTCCTGAGGTCCTGCAAGTGCGTGCACCGCAGGTTGTACCCGAGGACCTACTCTTAGGCGGGTCGACCCGCCGCCTAGGAGGTACATACTGCGAGTGATGCTTTGCTGAAGGGCTCCCCGTACAATCTCCCCGTCATACCACGCCTGATTTGCCACCATCGTTCCATTTGAGAAGAAAAGGCTGGAGTGTCCTCGCAGCTACGGCTAGGACAAACGCTCCGGCGACTGCAGGCCGTGTGAATGACGATGAGCCTGGTGCGCGACATGCACCCGGCGACTCTGTGTTCCCCGTGGACTGCTGACTGTTCACCGAAGGACATGTGGACGCAGAAGGCGGCCAAGGAGGAGGGGAGACGGAGTAGGGACAAAGCAGAGCCCAAGCGAGACTGCAAGGCTGCGGAAGACGCCGAGAACGTCGAACTGACGGTGGACTGAAAACAAACTGCAAAAAAAAAAAAAACAAACTCAACGACCAAGGAAGTGAGGAACAGAGCAGCTGAATTGAAGAAGAGAGCAGCTTCCGCTTTAGCGGCCTTATCTCACACGTCAGAGTGCAGATCAGATCGTACTAGGCCGACAGAGAAGGCAAACATGCAGAGGGGTCAAGTAGCACGAAACTAGTACAGTTGAATTTGAGAATGCTTGTACTACTGTATTTGCGTATGTATGTTGCACAGGCCTGCGGTCTTCTTGAGAGTCTCTCTCCGGTTCTTGAACATATATCTCTATACGCAGTCCGCTAGAACCGGAGCTGGCCGCACGCGTGCATAAGTAATCCTTTTCACTGATGTAGTCATCTCTCTTGAACTAGGGCGTTGTACCACAATAGGTCCCTCCCCCACTAACGGCCGATCACCCACCGTGAAGATTTCGACGGCCTGTTGAGTGATGACACATATATTAGCCTCCGTCTCGGAGAGCGAAAGAGACGGTAGCCAGAAAGCCTGCAAGACAGTTTCAGTTTCGCTTCCGCCTCCGGTATGTGAGAGTGGAATAAGAGTGATTGCGCCGTCTTCTCCAGGATCCTTGGAAGCATCCATAATCCCCACCTCCACTGTCTGCGAAGCAGTGCCGGTTGCTGCATTGTCTGAGGGTCCACCAGTCCCTCCTCCTGCTGCTCCGGGCTGAGACGTTTCTGTTCCTCCGGAAGAAGGAGGGCAGTGACCTGCGGCTGCTGAAGATTGACCTGACGATGGTGAAAGAGAGGAAGACGCAGGAGGGGCCGCCACGACGTAGAGAAGATAACGACCGCAGGGAGAGAACCGGAGGATCGAAGCAAGCGGCTTATCAAAGGGAAGACAGAAACTCGGAGGAGGAGGAAAAGAGCGCTTCTGTTTTGTGCTTTCGGCTCCTGGTAGCTTGTGCGGGGGAGTGTCTGTACAACATACGATAGATCTGGAAGAGGCCCCGATGTTTGGATATTCAGAAAACGACCTAGCAGTTTGACGGAGAGCCCCTGGAACTTCGAAAGAGGCACGACGGTCTAACGGGAGTGTGCCTATACCTGGTGAATGCTGTGGCGTTGAGATCTTCTGATGAAGAACGCGATAGTGGACTTCGTCAAACAGGACCCTTTGCTGGACAGTTGCTGAGCTATTCCGGTGTGAAGGAGACCATGAGAATATAGCAGATGACAGAGAGATTGTCGGGAGAGCGGCGTAATAACGAAGCTCCGCTTCTGTCAAAGGAGGTGGAGGACGGTGAGCCGAATATTCCAAGTGGCCGATGCCAGTACATGAACTTGAAGAAAAGCCGCCTTCGTCGGAAGCCGAAGAACAGTTGACTACAGGAGAGGCACACCCACTAGAAGAAACTCTCGAAGGAGAGTCACCAGAGGATGGCGAGCCGCAAGAAACCGAAGGCGTCGCCATGTTGAACTGCTTTCTGAACCCAACGTTGGACTGGGTATCAAGCATTGAAGCCCAATGACGCGAACAGCACGGCATACACAAGGTCGAGACTAATTACAACTTGCAGGTGAAGGAGCATGCAAGAACTCGAAGGGCTCGCAGCGTTTCGATCCATTCACACCATCGAGTGGGGGAGCCCGCGGAATTACAGTCGCTTTCTTGTCCCACGTCTCCCTGACACAGCCCCGGGCGGTCGCGCGTGAAATGTCATCCGGAATAGTTGGCAGAGTTCCACGTCGCCCAAACAAGGCTGCGAACAGATCTCAAAGCGAAACAGAACCCCCGAGGCACCGAGCAAGCCGGGATCGATGCTGTATCTCCGCATGCTTGTGGCGGTGGCCACATCTGCCTGTCCTGAAGAGCGACTTGCCGTTGGCCATCGTTGGCCGGTGTCAGTGCCCGTCGATCGCGAGGAGCACCTACCCGTGTAAGAGAATAACGCCGCCTGAGTCCAGTTCAAAGGAGACTGTTCGGGAGACAGCACGACAACTTCAGTCTTCTTGCAGCGGTCTGCTCCCGCAGCCCTGGAGCAGGAGGGCCCCTGAAATTCACTCGTACACGCCAGCCACCACTGCGAGCTCCACATGAAACTACAAGAAGTAACCAGACTGAGGGTTCAAATTGCGGACTGTTTTGATCGTCTTGATATCGCGATCGGGTGATGAAGGCCGACCCCCAGAATCGTAAATCCCAACTCCTAGCCAGCCGGCAAGGGCAGACACTCTTTAGTACTCCAAAACTGCTCCGGCCGACAAGAGACGTATAAACACTCTACGTACAGCTGACATCTGTGTCCTTCGAAACTGACATGAAAATTCACCCGTTCTGAAAAGGGCCGTCACATTGTCGACCAGGCAAGCCAAGAGTTCGGCGCGCCCTATTCTTCAGCAGAATGCGTGTCGCCGTAGCCGATGACATATTGTTACAGGTCGTCCTGCAGAAGACCCTGTTCAGTTCCACAAGCAGACTTGAGTCCACCGGTCGCGCGTACGCATGCAATCTGCGAAGACCCTTGGAGAGCGTCCTAGCCATTGCATGCTGAACTCGGGTAGTCACGAGGAAGAAAGAAAGCTGGTACTGGTTTCAAACCCTTGTGCCTTCATCTTATGTACAGAAGGGAGAACCCGGTGGCTTCTTCGATAGAGATCTAGCTACGTCAATCTCTTCGGCTCTAGTTTCCTAGATCGGGCCGCGTGAGTGACGTAGGTCCAGGGACCCCGACTAGAAGGGATGCCGCCTTAGAGAGTTTGTATCTGTTCTCTCGCGGAGGCACAACACGTGTCACAGCTACCGACAGAGACGGGCAGTAGTCGGCTCGTCGGCGGTCGTTCACAGCACGGCACTCGATACGTGTCACGGCACTCACCACACCGGGCGGCACATGTAAGGTTCCACGACAACACTTGAGAGCAAAAACATGGTTTTGTTCGTTCCCCCCACTGGCAGGTAGCCCGGCGGATCGCGCACCGTCCTCCACCTCGTAGCCCACTCGCGCGCCTAGCGGCCGTAAACACGCCGGAGCCTACTCGGCTCGTATGTAATACAACACAGGCCACAAGCCGGGTGCGAGGAGGCGCATCGCCGACGCTACACTACCCCCGCGTCTGAGGCAGCTGCGTCCGCGCCAGCGCTTGCACGTAGCAAAAGTTGTAAATCCTCGGGGGTCAGCATTCCAGCTAGTGTGTCGTAACTCTTCCAGGTTCCGCCAAGCTCCTTGTCATACCGTTTCACCAGAAGTTGGCGCTGGACTGTCCCAACACGCTTTCTCCACTCGCGCGACGACAGGATCGCCTCGACGGCGTACGGGTTCGCTGCTTGTCTTTCCCGCGCGCCACCCCGGCTCCCTGGGCGATAGTGTGCTGAGGCTTCCGGGCTCGCGGCGACCAGTTAACTAAGCGGCAACACCGCCGGGTAGTGGGCTGAAACTTTACACTTGTGTAGGAATTCACACTTTCGGACGAACCCGATATTAACCGTGCGATGGAACCGCATTGCCGTAGAAAATCGACAATGTCCGCTAGGTCGTTAACACGCTTCCGTATAGCGAACGGCCCTACCCCGGGCCGCCCCAGCTTCCTCTCCTGTCAGAAAAAGTGCTCCTGACCCCCGACAGCAGCGAAGGTACTCCTGACTGCCGGCGTAAACACCTAAAAAACAAAAGAACAGTCGGTGCTGATATGCCCGCCAAAGTCT
>NW_027153074.1:0-70649 GCF_002600585.1 Cystoisospora suis
GCTGCCTATCACAGCGTTACTGTAGCAGCTCACCGGCTGACTACTAGCCGAGTGACCACTGCAGGCTTTGGCGGGCATATCAGTATCTTGGTTATTCCTTCTGGCAATGCGGACTTCTAACTTGTGAACCGTGCTCGCCTACTAGGCACAGCGCCGCGGGTCGATTCTCCAGGCGCAGGTTCCGGGCTACAACGTTTTTTCTTGTAACCACTCACTCCTCTTGCAGCCCCCACTACTTTACACCCTTCTTCCCTAGCCCTTGAGACAGACGCACGGTCACTGATCGCAGACGTGTACGACGAATAAAGTGCTGTGGTACCCTGCGTCCGAAACGAATCAACACTCGGCACAGAATCTTGAAGCTATCCCGGCGGCGCCATCCAGAAATCCTTGGCCAGCGTGTATTCCGAGATCTCTTTGGCAGTCTCATAAGTTGACGAGCCATTCGCAGTCGAGCAGCTTCGTAGTCGCTAGCCAAATCCTTAGGTAGTTGACGTACTATACCGATCAAGCGTGGGGAATAAAGAAGAGCTGTCTGGTTTGGCCAGCCCTGGCGGGAACGAGGCAGGACGTCCCAGGAGGCTCGTCCAGGCAGATCAGCGTTTTTTTCTATGCGGCTGGCGGTGGGCCCGAGTCGTGGAATGCCCCAGCCAGGCCCGGCTGGCATACAATACCGGCACTCGCGAACAGAGCGATACTCGCCCCAAGAGAAAAATGAAGACTTGCAAAGAAATCAAGCCCTTACGTCAAAACGAAATTGGCGAAAATGCTCGTGACCGCCTTGGCATCCGAAAGTGCTTTGGAGCTCCCGAGAGTGCCTGCTTATGGCCACGGAGCCGGGGCCTGCTGCAGGAATTTCAGACTCTACAGGTGTTCTTGTTCAGTACAACTTCCGAGATCGACAACCTCCTTCACTGCTGAGGGTCGCCTAGCCGGGAACTGTCCTACCCCCGCGGCACTGAAGCAGACTGCTACGAATGCTCAAATGTGCGTCGGACTAGCGTCGCTGTCGTTGTCCCTCCTGCGATTGAGCCTCGTAGACGTGTGCCCTCGCGCGCCACAGCCTTTGAAGCCACGCAAGCGAGTCCGATTCACCCTAGGCTCATCGGAATGTCTCTGCGCGGAGAGCACCGCCTACGGACCCTGCTCAAGGCCCCTCCCGCGATGTAGCATCGGCTTGTGGGATGAAGCCAGCGCGTGGAGGCGGCTCTCCCGACCATCCGCTCCTCATCAATTGGCACACCGAGAGCCTTTTTCGGCGTACGCGTGAACATCTCAGTCACCGAGTTTCGCTGCGAGTGGCGGAACAGGCTGTTGTGGGTGCCTTGTACAGACCCGCTGTACGACTCCTTGTCACAGACTAGCACTTAGATACGGCAGACGTTGATCAGGCGGCTGCGATACGTGTTTACTGGCCTCCGCTGGCTACGTACGAACCGAGGGATCAGCCCGGAAGGCAGGTTACTGTAGTGTGACCGTACGGGCAAAGCGAGACTTGACCCGCGCCAGAGAATATTCCCCGGTCGAGGCGAAGCGATACCAGGGACGGCAACCGCGACGCAAGAGTTGGAGTCTTTTGCGCCCAGTAAACCGGTTAGCCATGTTCGCGTCAGCAGGACACTCTCCGTCGCCGACGGCACGGCGCGAACACCCCCCCAGATCACAGTCTCACGACACGTATGCAACGCTTCTCACGGAGCAGTGAGAAGAACAATACCTACTACTGTGGCCACGCGGTCACTAGCGCCAGGCCTCCAGCTCCGGACTGGAATTATATTACTATCTCTGAGGTCTACATTCGTCGCGTGTTGGTCGCGTGCGACGCCGATCCTCAGATCTGCCTGCTTTGTACGTGATATTGGCGTCGCGGCGCAACGATCCATGGCTAAGTCCGTTGAGCCGGTAGTCAGCAGAGATATCTGCTGACACTCCTGTGACGAACTGCGGCTCGGTATATCCGGCAGTAGCAAGGGTGGAAGCCGGTGTCCATTCACTGTTCTTGTACTGCTTCAGTAACATCAGTGGCTCCCGCTCCAAAGCCGTTTCATTGAGCCATCTGCTAAGGTGGCCGGTCACGACGAGGTTCAACGAGGAGCCTTTGCTGCACACCGGCACCGGTTCGCAAAGTTCCATGGCGATCATCTCAACAGGCCAGCCTTTGGGTTTTGCCTGAAGGGATGGTGCGGGCCCTTCCGAAAACCTATCGCAGCAGCGCCTGCCACGCCGCCGGCCAGCGTCCGCCGAGGTGACGCGGCTGAAGTCTTGGGGCCGAAGTGGCTCGCTTCCTCTTCGAGGTGCGTTCTCTGTACGATGTCCGTCCTCGCTACTTCCGCAACCACAGAAGTGGTCGCTGATCCCGGGGCGGCGCATCCGAGTTTGTGAAACCAGACACTCCAACTCCGGCCAGACCCATCGTAACTCTCACACGTTCGACAGCGACGTCTGGCAAGTACTCGCACACTTCAATGCAGTAGGCACCCAGTTTTTTTCTGTGGGGGGGGGTCCGCCACGAGCGCAATCAGCTGCGCACTCCTGCTTCCTGCTTCCACAGCCCAACTGCGAAAGAAGAACCACACGCTGGCCGAACCCAGAGCGCACACTTGCCCCCCGAGGGACTTCCACGACAAAGCCCAGAGAACGTCGCTAACGGAAAATTCACGCTCCTGAGTAGTGTACTCGCACTGCTTGGGTCTTGTAGTCTACTAGTGATCTAGATATAGGTGGCCTGTAGAAGTTGCCTCCGGCAACATACCTCGGAATCAGCGCTGCACAAAAACTATCGGAGAGCGTTGTTCGCACAACTGTCTCCTCGGGGGGGGGTGAGTTTCCTGGGCAAAGCAGAGCCAGCCCCTCCAGAGCGGTGAAACAGCGCTCATGTCCCTGTGTGAAGGCGTTGTCTTCTGCTACAGAGCCAGCTGCCACTGCTTGGGTCTCCCTCCTTTGATTTTCGAGGACGGGCGACGCAGGCCATGGCTCCACACCACACCCGCTGCTAAGGCGCAATAATAGAAAGAGTGCCCCCCCTTCAAGCACTTTCGCAGCTGCCGTGTCTTCCGCTGCCAGCCACAATGTAGTCTCGCCACCACTGACAAACTACAAGTTGCGCGCAGGCCTTCTGCAGTAGAAGCGGACATCAGGATCTCTCGCCTGCTTGCGTCCTCGTCGAGCTAGGTGAGGAAAGCGACGCCCGATTGCAACCCCTGGGGCAGTGTACCGACTCTTTCTCGCCAGCTGCTGAATGTAATACATTCAGCAGGTGCTGCTGCATCTTTTCAGCCTCGGCTGCCACTCGCTGCGTCTGCTGCCCAGACAGACCTTGTCCAAGAAACCTATGCGCCTGTCTTGGCCTTCTCTCCGGCCGCTCTCGTGCAGATTCTCCGCATTTTCCGAGGCGCCCGCGACCAGGGAGCTGCTCAGTCCCGGTGTGGCCTCTTCAAAAGCTGGGGGCCATTGCGCGTATCGCACCGGCTGATCTTGACCCTCTGCCACAAACGCACTTCAGGGAGAGATTTCTTACAAGGGGCTTCAGCAACCGTCTGTACAGCAGCGTGACGAATCAGCCCGTTGGAGGAGCCGCCACCTCCGGCAGAGTTGCCTTCGCGTGTCCCTACTGCCGCGACCTCACAGTGAGTCCACACATCCTCTGGATGCCTTCAGAAGGCCTCTTCTCCCCCGCTCTCAGTTTCGCTCGCTGGCCTAATACACCACAGCGGAGTAGCGGTCCGGGTGGCCCAGTATTAAAGCGTCTCAAACTTCGATGTATTGCTTACAGAGGCCCGGGTCGGGTTACTCCTGCTGAGCGCGATCCGAGTATTATGAATGTGGTGGCGTGCATGGCGTCACCTGCGAGAAAAAACTGTCCCCACCACCAGAACACCAGCGGCGGCTGGTACCTGTCCGCTGACGTCTCCAACACGCGCTCTCACAGTTTTCAGACGACTTCTGCAGGTGGACTGTGCCTCGTGAAATTGTCGTTTCCGCTGTCGTGGAGTTACGGCACAACCTCTCTGAACGCCTTTGTGGTGGTGGTTTCCTCAGAAGCTCGAGAAGAGCGACACGAGGACACGAAGGCACCGGCGGGACAGAAGAGGGAAATAGCCTTGTCTGTTCAGGTTCAAAGTTAGTCGAGTGGTCTGCGGCTCTCTCTCAGACAGTCAGCACTTTCTCAGAAACTCTCACTCGGCTGTCAATGTCACCCATCCACCGTCGGGACCACTCACAAGGAACCATCTTTTATTTTTTCTTCCTGTGGCCCTCATCAATCGTGCACAGCTCAACTCAGCTCACCCCGTGTCCAAAAAAACCATGAGCACTCTTCCCCGCTAAAAATTCTCCAGCCTTCCATCATGCTCAAACGCGCTAGATACCTCTCCGTAATGCAGCCGCCTTCTACTCAACCGCGCTACATAGCTCACCGGCGTGCGCTGGGTATGGAGATCGTAGGAAACGTTTGCGCCGCTGTACGAGTCGGGTGGCGTATTACTCTGGTACTGTGTGTCTGTAAACGCGCTGTGCGTAGGCGGAGTTTGGTACGGCGGTACGGACAAGAAGTTGCGGCGGCTCTGCCCGATAGCGGTGAGGCACCCCTGGACTCGTACTGTAGGGGTCGCCTTCTCGAAAAGGCAGTCTGTGGCCGGGATACACTGAGTCGTTCGACCTGAGCCACTTGCTGCTTTCGCACGGGAGGCCACCTGCGGTGAAGCATCACCGGCGGAAGACACGGATTTGCCCGGTGAGTGCCCCATACTTCTGAATTCCCACGTCGGTTCTGGCTGTCCCGTGGTGGGAGAAGGTCTGGAGTCCAAAGCGAAGCGCACAGAGAGAGTCAGTCACGACCGCGTGCCGGTGACTTCTCGCACTAGGTCTCCGGATGGTGGCTGCCCACTGGGGTGACCAGTGGTTTGGCTCGACAGTCCCGCGGAATGCAGAGACAGAAGCCGCATCGGCTAATTGAAGTGCGGCACTTTGATTCGTGACGCGTGACAGCTAATGCTCTACAGGGCCCTGAACGAAAGGGTACGGGACCACCGGAAGGGGGGGAACTGCAGAATGGATTCTGACATCTGCCGCCTTTCCGCACACTCCTCAACGCAGCGATGTAGCGCTTCCGTGGACGCGTCAACTCCGCGCGAGTTAGTGAGGTGCGCTCAACCAGTGTCCTCTTAATACTCGTGTGTCGTAGTACGGCAGCGTCCCCGGTGGGTGCTATTGCTCGCCGACGTGTCTTAAAAGAATAGAGTGTCGTTACGACTTCCCGATCCGTACGCGAGTTTGCGAGGCTCTGAAGTTGGATAAGAGGAAAGCGACAGCCAGTCTTCTCTTCCAGATCTTCCCTGCCGTGTTCCTCGCGTGAACGGGGCTTCCGAAGGCGTGTCCTGTGTAACAAGTATGGAGAATGAGCGGCAGGCGGCCAGATTGCAGGCGGCGGCCTCAGCCTCCACAGATATCGATGTCCGCGCCGGTGCTGCGGACATTCCTCAAAAGAAGACACCGGAGTCAGAAAACCTTCCCCTGCTGAAAGAAAAGCTTCACAGCCCGCCAAGTGAAGACCACCAGTCCGGACCCAGCCTTCACGCAGCATCATCCCGATCCCTCGGGTCAAGCACGGTGAGATGTAGAGCTCTGCAAGGGGAGTCTGCGGCGCCTATATTGTCTGACACATTTCTTGTCTCGTTGCCGTGGAACTGGGCTCCTCTGACATCAGTGTATTGTCTAGAGCGGAGCGGCAGTGGCAACAATACTATGTCGACCCGCCATTCCCTCCTCATCATCACACTCGTTGTTGCCCCTCCGCGACTGCCGAATGCATTTTAGGGAGCGGCCACGGCGATTCCTAAGAGTTCCGGCATCCTCGCCCCCTACAAGTAAGCCCCTCTTATCTAGCCCAGAGAGATGCTGTGCGTGGGCGTACTTCAGTGGGTTTGTCCTTACGAAAGCTGTGTGATAAGGGCTTGTGGAGGTTGCCGCCAGCCTCGATACGCCGCTCTTCACCTATGTGGTATGGCATTCACTTCTCCAGGTTTGCGACCCGACGCGATACTGCAATACTCGTTCTGGGGACGTTCGCCAGCATGGTCGCCGGGTGCATTCACGTAAGCGCACACAATAGCCTTTCTCAAGGGGACTCAGAAGCCACGTAGAAACCTCAACCTCGGTGCACGGAGACATGCCATCGTGCCTCGGGTCGATCAGTCACCAGCCCATTCTCTGTCTGGAGGAGACAGGCGGTTGAGTGTCCCTGCCATGGAGAAGGAGATGCATTACACGATCCCCCTGAACCCGGTAGGGCCGCATGGCGGTCTCCTGACGCTACTTTCTTAGGAGGCGTTGCTGTCGCCACTGATACAACTGCACCTCGGGCCTCTCGATATGAGCTAGCACGCGGCAGGTCCGGTCGCTCGTGTCGGCAGTATTCTGGGTCGCGCTGTCCCGCTTCACCGTCATATATCTTTCTCCGTTCCCCGACCTACCCGTTCACAATGCGTGGTGAGCGGAATGTTCTCTCGAAAGTCTGGCCATCTCCGGTAAGCAAAACTCACTGTTCCTGTGTCCAGCCGGCGTTCGTGCTGATATTCGGAGATCTCATCAACCAGATCAACTCCGGGCTGGACACAGACTACTACTCAATGATTATTGGATGGTTGGCGGTAAGTGTCTTGCTGGTTGTAAGCCATTGTGCAGCGCCCTCGCAACAGAAGCAGGCTTCTTTATCTGAAGCTTGCAGGCGTGACCGCGACTTCGAGTGGGGCACCCGTGCCTCACCCGGTCCGCGTGTGTAGCCAGCAGCAGTTGTCTTCTTGTTTCCGCTGCATGGTGGTCTGCCCCCCGGTAAAGGTAGTTGGTTGAATGCGGGTTGCGTTGGCTTGCCTGACTCACACCTGTTCGGCTGGTCTGCTACGCGTAACGCACGCCCAAGGATGCGGCTAAGCCTGTGTGTGTGTCCTGTCAAGGTGATATGCTTTTTGGCCTCATGCCTGGCGACAACCTGCTTCGAGTCCATTGCAGACAAACAGGTGGCGAGACTTAGAGAGAACTACTTCGAAAGTATCATGTGGCAGGCAAGTGCGGTTGGTTCTTAGTACGGGTTCCGTATAACGCTCTGCTATGCAGGAGCACGTCTGGTAACGGTGAATGGCGGCTGCCGCCAGCCAACCGTCCGCCGGAGCACGCCCCCCGCAGCAGCCCAGGGAATGATGCACTGCGTGGGCCTTCCGTGGTGCCAATGCAGGACGTCGCGTGGTTCGACACCCATGACTCATCTGCACTCATGAGCCGCGTGGAGGACGGTATAGTCGCGATCAGGAATGCTATAGGAATCAAGCTCTCCATGGTACGTACCAGTAATGCACATACAGCACGTATGCGAGCAGGCGGCAGTTTGCTTGCCAACTTCCGTTCTCTATACCACTGTTCGTAGCTTCCGGAAGGCTGTGTGGGCACTCAGCTCATAGTCGGTCCTAGCACCAAACTCCGCACTAGTTACGGTCTCTCAGACTGAGTTCACGTACCCTGCGAACCTGGTGGCGCGGTCTTGATATTTCCATTGCTTGTTCACCCCTCTCGAGTCCTGTCGCTTACCGCCCCCTGCTATCCCTGCAGCTGATTCAGTTTATCGTCGTCGGAGCTGGTGGTCTTGTTGTTGCCTTCATTCGCAACTGGAAGCTCGCAGGCGTTGCCGTTTTTGGAATTCCTCTCGTAGTGGGCTTCGGCTGCCTCTTCGCGTGGGCCGTGGATCGGACCAAAGAAAGAAGTAATTCCGGACGTCCTGTGGATTCTTGTAGAAACGTGTATGATGTGCCTCGTGTTTCTCACCCACACGCCCCGACTTGGCACTGGCAACCCGACGACGGATGCATAATTTGTGATAAGCTGCCGAACTGGCTGCCGAGCCATCTAGTGCCTCTGTCTTTTCGCCGCCGTTTTCAGAAAAGCGGGACCGAACAGGTTCATAGGCACACTTCGTTTCCTAGGAAATTTTGTGACGCTGATCCTGGTACACTGACGATCAGCACAGGCCCTGGCACTCTTTTCTTTAAAAGAGTCCTACTGGGGCGCCACAGCCTTCGCTCACCTGTGATGCCTGACTCTCCAAGGCACATCTGCATACGGGGACGCCGGCCAGGTGGCGGAAGAGACTTTGTTGTCAATCAAGACTGTGGCGGCACTTGGAGCTGAGGACTTGGCGGCGAAGTCGTACGAAGACAAGCTGCTGGACGCCGAGAAGACCGGTGTTCGGGGTGGTTCTGTTGCAGCAGTTGGTGAGTGTGATTCGAGCGTCCTTGGAGATAGTTGTCTGCGGCAGCCACGTCGCAGAAAGTTACTGTTCCCTAGAAGAGCCCTACGTCCGACGTTCTGTAAAGCGCTCACGTGCAGCTCGATAAAACTAACCTGTCTCGCGACGGTCTAGACCGAGCTCACGTTCCCTGTTGGCGGGTGAACAATACGACACTTTGAGACTTCTGCGTCTCAATGAGAGGAAGAGCGCGTGTTGTCACATCCATTCTCGGCCCGCTGCCCAGCGCCAGCAAAAGCTCTACAGCGCTTGCCCTATGCCAATCTCAGGAAGAGTTTTGAAGGATATGGCCTTCGGGATGTGTTGATAGCCACTCGGAGGACGTTGAAAACGGACGCGCTGACAGTCTTACTCTCCAGACCGAGTCTGGAGCCTGACAGCATGTATGCTACTAGGGGATCTGAATGGCGGTCTCTGAAGATCCGGCAGCGCACGGTAATGTTATCTGGTCCAGACTAGAGAGAGGAATTGTCTCTGCGGTGCTGGACAGCAGCAAGCGCTATGCGGGCTAGGGGCAGAGGGAGAGAAGCCTCATGACCTGTAGTTGCGACTGCGTTACTCCCCAAGTCTTTTCCGGCTGCCGCTCCGACTCTGCCCGACCGCTAGATGCGCTCCGCGAAACTGTGTGTTTCACAGGCATAGGCGGCATGATGATGTCTCTCTTCCTCATGTTCGCGGTGGGCTTCTGGTATGGGGGGCACCTTGCTGCGAAGAGCAAAGAAGATACGCTTAATGGTGAGCGTAAGGCTATCCGATCACTGATTTAGCTTCTTAATAACGACCGCGATTATTGCAGGCGTTATTGTCTACTGTGCGCACAGCCAGTTGTTGAATTCTGCACCACGGCTTTGTCTCGGCCCGAAACTGCAGAAAATGTGGGTACTCGTTGACGATTTGGCCAATCTCTGGCCGTACGGTCTTCAGTTCCCGGAAAGGCAGGAATCGGTCCGAGTTCGAATTGAAGCTTTCCTATCGAGGTGACCTACTTACCTGTAGACTACAGCATCCGAACGCACCGCGGCAGATCACAAGAGAAAACTCTCTTAGGCCACCCTTCGCAACCAGGGCGGCCGTCCTGAAATTTTCCAATCTTGAACCAGCTAGTTTCTCCGTGCTTTACATCAGGGTGTTGAAATCTTGTGCTGCATTCTGCGTGCTTGAAATTAGTGGCATACACGAACCAGTGGAAGGGCTCTGACGATCCGTTCCTGTACAAGCGTTTCCCTGTGTGTCTACTCAGGAGAAGCTGATGTTGAAGAGTTCCGTGGTGGTGACGCTGTCGCTGTCTTTTTCTCCATTGTGATGAGCGCGTTTGCAATCGGGAATACTATATCAAACTCGACCGCCTTTGCGAATGTCAGTCGCGGTACACGGCCTCAGGCAGGGCTGCGATGAGTAAACGGTCATCATTGGCGTCTTTGTACGCACCAGCTCCGGGGCTAAAGAAAACCTACACACCTCCAGCTGCACAGTGGACTGGTGTTAGTACAGAAGAAATCTACGGTATAGTTGCTGGTAGGAGGCACACACGACCAGCCTGCACATTCGTCGGTATTCAGAACGAGTACGATGGGTAGAGCGAAGCCCCCGTGCCGACCGCGAGGGACAGTTTCGCCGATAAACGGGCGAAGTAGACGGCTGCCGATTCTGCGCTCGGTCAGACCGATGAGGCTGGAGGCAGTTTCGAGCTAACGGAACTTAAAACTGCGTGACAGGTATTCGGCTGTCTGCAAATGCTTTCTTCTCAGGGAGTCGCAGCAGCGGAAGATTTAGAATATCTTGTCCTGGCCGAACCCCGCGAAAACAAGAGAAGCCAGTCAGCACAGGCAAGTGGAGCTAAAGCTGTGCGTGTGCTAGACCGTTGTTGGTGGTACGCATGCCCGCTCGCATTCAAGGTATCGACAAGCTCTACAAAGCAGCCAGGCAGTCTAAACGGTTTGTCTCGCCACGCCTCTTCTCGAGAGCCTCCGCCCCCTTCTTTCCTGGGCAAAGGGGTACTGGCCTCTCCGGAAGAGAGTTGGGACGGCGTCAGTCTCTCCGCCGGCGCACACGGCCGCACGGTGCATATCCGTATCAGCCGGGATTTGCCGCTCCTAAACTGCGTGTCTGACTAACGTTGAATATCTTTCTCAGACCGGTGTACCTTTGGATGGAGACATTGTTTTCGAGAGGGTGCGGTTCGCGTATCCGACTCGGAGAAAAACGCCCGTCTTTTCGGATCTCAACATGCGGATACCGGGCGGCAAGACTGTTGCCCTTGTCGGCCTATCAGGTTCGCACAGCTCGAGTGCCGTGAGGTAGTGAAACAGGGAATGCTGAGGCAAAGGCAGTTCTCGAGCGGTGCTTCGTGTCGCGTGCTTTTGGTCTGAGCTGTAGTGTTTCGCTGTGAAAGAGAGCTTGTCTGGACACTTCTCGTCTTCCCCCAGGTTGTTCTTGGGCAAAGCCAGAGTGTGTCCGTCGTGCTCTCACAGGAGAATGTAGGCGCGCCCGGGCATCCGGGTCACTTAGATCAGATTGAGCCCTCACTACATGTAGCACTGAGAACCTCCCACGCTACGAGGTGTGTAATTGCAGCCTGCAAGTGCGCCTCTTCGTTTTCGCGCCTTTTCTTAAATGAGAGGGGTCATGCCTCAAGAACACCTGCGGCCCCAACTCTCCGAACGGTGGTGCTGCCTGCAGGTTGTGGAAAATCGACAATTCCGCAGCCGCTCATGCGGCTGTACGAGACGGACGCCGGCCGGGTCACCGTGGGCGGCGTGTAAGTTGCAGCTGTGAAGTGGCCTCCAGAAACGGAGTATCCCTGTTGATCTTGAGGAAAAGAAATCTCTTTCGCAAGCTTTTTATCGATAGAGCAGACCGGCATAGCTGAAAACCAAGACGGTGGCCGCCCAGCACCCTACACCAGGAGCACCGGGGGAAGCTTCAAGTGGTACACAGACGGGCAGCATTCCGTCAGAGTCCAGGCAAAGGAGAGAACGCCCGTCAACTTCCTCTGGTCTAGCCTCGAGTGCATACGCGACATTGCACGTGCTGGCGCAGGGCGATAGCACCAGGCTTGGCAATGTGCTTACGCGCCCGTCCGTAACGAATACCAAGCGTTTGGAGGCACGCAGCTCAGTGTATGAAGGCGGCACATCCAGAGCAAGAGAGAAGCCCGTGAACTCAACGATGGTGCTTCTTGCTCGGGATGCTTCTGCCCTCCTGTCGCTGGTACTGTAGGTGGTGACTCTTCTGCGTACTCCGTTAGTCGTCTCCCGCGCATCACGGCACAAGTGCCTGCAGCCCCGCCCTCCACGTAGCGTTGGTATAGGGCGACGGTTAGTTTAATTTCCACAGCGTGCAGCAGCATTGAATGGACACTGGTGACAAGGGTGAGGCAACTTTTCTGGCCGCGCGTGTCTAGCGGGCGCACGTAACGATGTGAAGTCCTTTCTGAATTCACAGGTCGATCCGGACCATTGACGTCAACTGGCTGCGCTCGCGCATCGGCATCGTAACTCAAGAGCCCATACTGTTCTCCTGCTCGGTAAGTAGAGCGCAGGCAAAGACGGAAACTAAGTGTCGCTGCTCTAGCGCGAGGGGTGGTTGTTGCCGCTTTTGATAAGGGTGCTGACGCCCGAGGGAAGAGTGGTTGCTTACCGCAGGGACTGGTAGGGACACGCAGCGTATTCTGATTCGAGCAGCACCCACGGGGAGTAGGCGAGTACTACAGAAAAGTGTCCTAGGTTACATCGCAGAGCGTTTTGTGGCGGATCCGCCCGTGACTGCTTTCGTTAGAGCCAGCAGAGTGAGAATACGAGCCCGGCTATCGGAAGACGTAGTGACACAGTCGTCCTCAGTTGTGTTGGACTGATGGAACATGCGTAATGCGCTGTGCTGGCGTGAACCCATCAGAAGACCCGCGCGCAGAGCTAGCATAGTTTGCCAGGCGCCTAGCAACCGGTCTCGCGTTCGTGATGCCTCATCAAGTATCCCTCTCTGTGGGGTCAAACTCTGAGTGCCAGAAAGCGAGAAATACTTCAAGTTATGCATCACTATACTGAACAGGTGCCAGGCCAACAATGATCCAGTCAGTGGATTCCGTATTCCAGCTGCTACTCAAGGGCACTAAAGTGCAGATGGGAAAAGCGACAGACGTAAGCGTGAGGATGATTTGCACTGATGACTACACGCCTTCGCTGGAGACAGAACAGAATAACCACGCGCATTCAGATATGGTCGCTCTCTGCCTAGACGACAAGAGCGCACAGGGGCGCCAGTAACGCGCATTTCCCTGCAGCCGTAGGTCAGAGGCCTCCGTCACGTAAGACACACTACGCAGACCACCATCCAGCGCCAAGCGTACCTGACCCTCATCTCCCACCGAGGAACATAGTTGTCTGCAATGCAGATAGGAGAAAACATTCGGTTGGGATCGCCGTCTCCGGTCACGGACGAGGACATTGTCGAGGCAGCACGGCAAGCCCGAGCGGATGGGTTTGTGCGCCAGCTTCCTCAAGAGTACAGAGCGGAAGTTGAGACCTTTTCTAATCAGTTGTCGGGAGGCCAGAAGCAGCGTATCGCAATCGCGCGAGTCCTGGTAAGCAGCGGAGAAAACAGGCAAATTCACTGGGTTATAGCCACTTCCCTTGCAGCTGCCGGTGTCGCAGCTGTCAGGAACACCGGCAGGCTGATCAATCTGAGTCGTCCACACGGCTGCTCCTTTCGCATGGAATGTTAGAATGTACATGTCACAGAATCTCCTCGCGTCGCTTATATGCAGTGGGGTCGGCTCGAATGTCGGGAACTGAAGTCCCAGCTGTAGTAAGCCTTCAGCAGGCCGCCGGAGTTGACGTTCAGAGGGCATGGAGTAGTACAGGCTGTGGCTCTACAACTGTCTCCGGAAACGGCACCGCTGTCCGGACGGAGCCTTAATGTACGGGAGAGCACCCGTAGTTGTGCTGGAAAGAGGCGTTCACTTTCCGGGAGACCCAGGAAGAGCAGTTTGGAACCGCTCGATGGTCACTGCACTGGTGGGTGACGTGACCACCCATCTCGGGCGATGAGGCTGCTCTCCGTGTTTCCGGCTTCGAAAGTGGCCTACGTATTTGGTACCGCGGGTTCCCCCGTACTCAGGCTGAGGGCTGATCTTCGCACCATCCAGTCTCCTGGCAGAGACTCGCAAGCAAGCGAGCCAAGAACTTACAGATCACAACCCGTTTTTTTTCGCGGAGTGGTGACGGACAAGAAATATTCATGTGTCACCGCTGAGCAACACCAGGATAAGAAGTGCCGACAGAAAGAGGACTACCCGTAGCTGTCAATCGACGCCAGGAAAGACGCCAGTGGACAAGCTGAAACGCGGCGGCAGAGGTGCAGAAAAGTCTGGCATGCCTTGGAGAGGTACTAGTGCTGCGTATGGCACACTCGCCAGCTCTACCCGGCATATCGGAACGACATCTCTTTTCCTTTACTGCAGGTGCGCAAGCCCACAATTCTCATACTCGACGAGGCAACAGCCGCACTCGACGCTGCGTCTGAGAAAAGTGTACAGGTATGTCAGGAGATCAGTGGGGCTAGTTTTACCAGGGAGTGATGTGTGGTTCTGTATTGCGCAGGCCGAGGCAGGAGAATGCAGTGTGCCGTGAGCCCACGCACAGACGAGGGGCGCCCCGACCGAACGATCGAGACGGAAGTCACAGTGTCTGCGTGTTGATGGTTGACCTGCAGGACGCTATTGACGCGCTGCTGGCCAATGCAAACTCCACAACTATCATCATTGCTCATCGTCTGACCACCATCCGGCGCGCAGACCTCATCATCGTGCTGGAGCAGCGTGGTGGAAGAGGTGCCGTTGTAACCCAGCAGGGTACTCACGAGGACCTCATGCGGGACCAGGTTAGCTCTAGAAAGCCGAGTTACACTTGCTGTGTTTTCCAACATGTGAAACTAAGAGCGACAGCCTGCCTCTATGAGTCTGACTGCTGTCCCCGTGTAGGCTGCGGCCGAAAGATAGCTGACAGGATGGGCTCCCACCGGGCTTGCCAGAAAGAAGATAGCCTTGGCCCCCACGCCCAAACTGCGGCGAGACAGGGCTGTCCGGTGCTTTGCAATATCTTTCTACATGGTTCCCGTTTTTGCAGAACGGCCTGTACTATAACCTTTGCCAGTCTCAAGAAGTGGAGCTACAGAAAGATCAGGACGACCTGGAAGGCAACACTACAACGCCGCAGATTAAACAGAGCAGCGGCGCCCCGTCGGTTAGTCCTCTGGAGCACCTTTTTTTTCGTGAACACGAAACACTGCTGGCGATCCCGTCTAACGAGGAGACAGAGACAGAAATTCTAGTTTTGGTAGGAGCCGTGCCTGGCTCCGGCTCAGCTCTTGGGCAAAACAGATGACCCAGCAGAGCGCTCTCCCCGTTGCCCCGGGAAAGTGGGTTTAGAGATCAGTCGTCTTGTGGAGGCCGAGCACTGATCTAGCAAAGTATGTTTCTGTGTGCACGCCTTCCGGCAGGTCGCCCTGTCTCAAGAAGCACCCCTCATGGAGTCAACGGAGGGCCGCGGTCGCGCTACAAAGAAAAGGACGAGTACGAGGACCTGAGAACTCTGGAACGCCTGAGCGCACTTCTTCCGTGTGCCATTCAGACACCCAGCGGTACCAAACAAGAAAGTTCACGTACAGAGTTTGAGAGTGCATCTTTTTGGTAGCTAAGCTATTTACTGCTATGAGCACATTGCCGCCATCAAGGGGCACATGACACTAGTGGCGTCTGTGAAGCAGCTCGCCTTCGGTTTGCCCCGCTATTCCTCTTGTTACGCCGGCAGGAGCGCTGAGCAGACTCTGTCCTTGCTGGCCATGGAAAAAGTCTGCCGAAGAGTGCGGGCCGAGGACTGTCTCCCAGCTGTACTTGCTTTCTCTGCTTCGCCCGCACTGGCCAAGTGCGATCGTATGTGCCATTTCCTCGGCGGCGGCGGGGTAAGCAGCCTCTAGTGTTCAAACACCATGGAAGGCCGCCGACTAAGTGTCAACTACATGCCACCGGAGAGGTCACGTTAGCTAGTCAGCCGTTCTATCACGGCTGGTAGTAACGTCGGGAGTCTTCACTCTGTCACACTGTTCCTCAGCAGGCAGAAATGACGGCCGAGAGAAAGCCGAGTTTGTTCCCTTCGCGGTCCAAACAGTCGGTAGGCCCCAGCCGGTCTGGTAACAAGTATCGCCCGTCTGTCCAGGCGCCGTCTTCGGAGGGTTCGTGAGCATACGGAGCAGGCTAACTTCTCTGTTCTCCTGGCGTCCTCCTGTGTCATCACAGAGAACTCACTTGTTGCCTTCTTTTCAAGGACTGGCTTCAGCTCTAGAACCGGGCCTCTCGTGTGAGGAGCTGGGCACAAGTCTCGTGAAAGTGTCCTGAGAAATTGATGGCAATCTGGTCATCCCATCAAGCAATTCAAAATCGTCATGTGGTGGCAGTCGTCGAGACGAACAGCCCCTCCACCCCCGGAGGCTCAGTCTTGAATGCGTGCGTGTTACACTTGTAGCATTTGCTTCCCGGCTTTTGGCGTGGTTTTCGCGCGCGTTATCGGAGTATTCTTTGATACTGATCCCGAGAGGATCAAGAAAGACGTAAGCTTGCAGATGTCACTATCCGAGCGGAGTTCTCCGAATATATGCCACCGCCGTGTCGTGGCGTTCCCTTTCTGTTACGGTCGTAGTTTTGGTCACGGCTTTTTGTCAAGCCGTTGAATATTTGTTTTGTGCTTCTTCCGTTCCCTACCGCGTGCACGTACCGCCATGGAAACAAAAGTAACGATCAAACATCAGCGACATCTTCTTCACAGTGGACACTCCAGAGCCATAGGTTCTCCAGCTCCCTGCAAGGAGAAGATGCACGCCGGCCTTCGCCGACCGTGAGCTCCTGTGGCGGTGAAGCTGGTGGTGGGGACCAGTCTGCTTCGCAAGATGTCGAGAAGCGCCCATAAACTCAAACACAGACCAACAGGGTGCGCTTTGTATGTGCAGGCAAACTGGTGGGCGTTGTTGTTTCTGATTCTTGGCCTTATTGATGGGGTGCTGGAGTTTTTCAAATTCTTCACTGTTGAATATATGGGATACAAGATCATCACCGCTCTACGCAGCAGGGTCTTCGTCGAGGCAGTTCACCGGGAAGTCGCCTTCTACGATCAAAAGCGACACGCGGCGAGTGAGTAACTTGCTGATATGGAAAATCTTGGGTTATCTGTGAAGGTAGATGTTGCTGGCTGCTTGCGCTCACACGACCGAGTGCTAAGCTTTTGCACTTCAAACGCCAAGCAACATCAGTGTAGGTGCTCACTTAGAAGCAGCCCACCTTGTCACTGTCTGAATGCCGATGTTTTTCATGGTCTTCGACACTTGGTGTGTGTGGTGCGCCGAATTCCAGTTCCCTCTATGGTCTGGACAGTGGTCCGTGTACTGCTAGGGAAGGGGTTCACACATCGGACCCGCCAAAGAGATTTTGTCGATACACTACCCGCAGGCACCAGTCTCACTGCACTACTAAGCAGGCTGTCTTTATCTTTGTGAGACGAGCGTCCCTCTCCGCTGGTAGGATTTTCTCGCGGAGAATGTTAGGACTGCTGATCTCGAACATAGGGCTTGAGACCACGTCTGAGCAATGGAGCTGTAATGTTCAGAGCTGAAAAGGCCTTGCATTTCTTTGCGTACTCGCTCGTCTTGTGTTGCAGCCTCTGTCGTCACCGTGCTCTCGAGTGACATTCCTCTTGTGAAGACTGGGAGCGCGGGTAATTTTGCTGCGAGTGTCCAGGCCATAGCGACCATGGCAGCGGGTAAATGTTGACCTGGACAAGCGCCGGTTGACTTCGTCACTGTGACCGGAATACACTTTGAGCGGCCAAAAGAAGGCGCGGCTGACGGGTAGAAGCAATCCTGGGGATGATACTAGGGGTAAACCCTGGTGATGAAAGCGGGTTGCTGCCGGGGCCGAGGTTGGTTCTGTCTCGCTGGTGGTGCAGTGTATATCTCGGTATGGCATACAGAATGAGGTCGTCTTCTTTCATTTGGCCGACGCGATCCCCTGCCTCGTGCACCCCCATTGGCCGGCTGCGGTGGCTTTTGTAGCAGCAACTCGTTCACCAGATGGTCGGCAGACATTCTTCCTCCAGAAAAGGAGGGGCAGAGTTCCGCACGGATCTGTACAAGTCTCCACAGCTGCCCCGATCGTTCCTTGGGCGACTGGTGAGGGCGTTTGCAAGGGCACTCCGTCCCTTTCCATGCATATGAACATTCAGGCGTCGGCTTGGCGTTCTACGGGGTAGCGCGATTAGCGGCTGTCGTGCTCGCGTGCTTCTGCGTTCTCGTCCCCGCGATGATGGTGGACACGCGTTTTGGACAGTATGTTTGTAAGTACTAGCCTTCTGCCTCTCAAGTCAACAGTAGAGACGGACGCGGTGCAGGAGCATGGCCGCACTGTAGGTCGACTGTCCATGGCTGCTGCCCGAGTTCGAGTCAAGAGCGTCTGAGATAGCTGACGTCACACCGGACGGGCGGGCGAGCACCAGGCGTAAGAAACAATCCCGGGAGTCTTTTGGCTACGAGGCCTTAGCTCATGAGAAAGAATCTCTTGCTGCTGTGCGAGAGAGTGTATCTGCAGCAAATAAAACAAAGAAAAAAGACGGCGTGAGAGAAGGAAGCGATCCGAGCACCCCGGCAGGTGTCTTCTGCGAAGTCATTGCATGCCACCGCGTGATAGCGGCGTTCGGGCTAGAGAAGGTCGGTACACAGCACCGCGACCGGCTGGTTACTGGAGGGGAGCGGCAGCTACTTTGCTGCGCATAGCTATGCCGTAGTGGAAACGTTTTTGTTTTCCGAGCAGTACGTATTGCCTCCGCCACTGAAGTACAACCCCTACAGAAATAGGAGACACGAGCAATACGCATTGTGGACTTGCAGTGCCGGCTGTCTTCGTAGAGTAGGTGACACACTTGTGCCCGCTCGCGCCCCCAGTGGTGTGCGTAGTGCCTGAGTTGCTTACTGAGCAGCTATTTCCGAAGCAGGCAACCCCTACCCCCTGGGCCGCCGAGCTTCGAGAAAGCTGCAGTCTTTCTGTATACCCACTGTGGTTTACCAGTCGTCCAAGGGCGACACTGTATGGGCGACGCGACAAGGCTCACCGGGCGATATCACGCACGCTATGGCCTCCTGCTTCTTGTTAGTGTCTTTCTCCGGCAGAAGGGTGTGAATCGCGGTGTTGTAAGAGCTTGATGTTTTCAGGTACATGCACACCGAGTCAAGCTCGGTTTCAACAAGTTTGTACGTGCATTTAGGTAATAAGGGAATCATGGTCGATTCATGTCGTCCCAAGCAGTAGAAATGCAAGAAACCTGGTCGGTTTCTTCATTCAGTCTAACTGAAGCCAGTCTGGCTCCCACTATCAGTCAAGGCTTGGCAGCCTGAATCATTTAAGAATGGGCAGGAAAGCATCCTCCCCATGTCGAAGTAGGCCGCAGAAGAGGTTAGTCGACGGCCTGCACACAAGAATGGACAACGTCGCCGGGGTCGTAGTTGGAGAGTCTTTGGACTGGGGTACTCGTTTTGTCCGGTGGTTGGTGTTGGCAGCATTTCCTGGCCGAGTACAAGAGAGCTGTACGGCATGATCTGGAACGAGTATGGAAAACAGCTGCTTATCTTGGTCTAGTCTGGGGATTCAGTCAGGTATAACAGCGAACGAATCTGCTGATTCACATGGCGCTTTTCGGCCCTCCCGTGTAGTAAATTGTGAAACGTTCATGAACAAAGTGCATCCGTTTGCCTTCTCGTAGTTCGTGCAGGATAGCCGCAGCTACAGTTGTGCCAAATGCTTCGGTTAGCCTAACTGTCTCGCCGTCCAGTAGTCGTCCCGCTGCTGCGCCGGTCCCCCACCCATTTTTTCTGTAGCGCTACGTCTTCACGCATCGTGGGTGGATTCTCGTAGTGCTACTTTAGGTTTGTGGCGACTATTGTCGTGTCTCCAGACCGATTAAAAACAAGAGACTGCTCGGCGAAAGAAGTGAGGCCAGCTAATCGCCGGATGACTGTCTATTTCCGTGCGTCTCACTGCAAACACAAAACAGCAGGTCATCGCCCGGTACGGACACGGGTTAATCAAAGCAGATGACTAGCGGCGAACAAGGCAAGGGCTTCGAGAACTACACCCCCCCACCCAGGGAGGAGACAGTGAATCAAGAGACCCTGTAGGATGTACGACTGACTGCCTGGGCGTTCCTTTTTTTGTATGCGGTATGCAGGGCTCACAGTTCCTTGTTAATGCGCTGGCACTTTGGTATGGAGGGAAGCTTGTAGCCGACGGCTCTACCGAAGCAACAAGTACGCTTCGTCCAAGCTACAAGAACACACGGCTAGGAAAGGAAGCTCACCGGCAGTGACGCTCCCAACAAACAGTCATACGGTGCACTCGAATGAAGCCTTTTGCAGGTGGGGCTTTCTCTCAGGACTCTCTAGACACTGTTAAATTACTGCTGACGGCTGTGTGTTGTTTTCTTTCACGTCTGGTGCTTTTTCCTGCCAGCGATGATGCAAACGCTCTTCGCTTTGGTATTTGCTGCCAATGGCATCGGACAGACCGTCCTTGTCGCAACAGATGCAAAAAAAGCCAAAGAGGCTGCTGGTCGAGTCTTCGATCTGTTGGACGGTGTAAGGGCAGACTGCAGGAACACGTGGTCAGAGTCGCCTTGTATCATATGTTTGTAGTGCAAGCTGGAAATGTATGCGCGACTGTGCCTGTATGTTTCGGATATCAATCTTCAGTATACCTTGCGCCTGCCCCTAGTATACACAGCAAGGTAACCCCAATGCAGCCAACCTGTGTATCTACTTGTTGGGGATCACGGGGGATGGATCGGCCCCATGTTCCGTGACCGTCACCCACCGCCTAGGTACACTTGACCGGTCGATGGGGGAATGCATTTCAGGATGAATCACAAAGCCTCTCTCCCGTGCAGGTGTGAACGTGTAGTGCCTCTTAGCAGACGTGTGTAGCTGAATCTGAAACCCGAGCTCTCCACTCCCGTTTTCGAGAACGCCGTCTCGCCCTTGTCGGTAACCCCCTAGAGAGCGTCAGCATCTTTGCCGATGGGACGATCAGGCAAGTTGCACTACGGTGCCACTTCCTTATGTCGCCACCACTGATGCAGACTGAGACCTTGAGTGAAGAGAGGAATTGTGGAATCGCGGATAGCAATGTGTCAGTGCTGGCAATGAAGTGAGTACCAAACAACTCAGGGTCGCTTCACAGGCGCCTTGACCTACGCGTGTGCTGTTCGCCCAAGACTTCCAGCATTGACACGAGGGACTCTGGAGGTGTCCATCTAGTTCCCAGCACTTTCCAAGGCGAGGTGGTCTTCGACAAAGTGAATTTTGAGTACCCAGCAAGGCCTGGAGTGCCGGTGAGTCACAAAACACCATTTCCGTTCACTGCGCCGACATGCGTGAGGTGTCTGCGCAAGAAGGTCTCTGTTCTTGTTGAGTTGATACTCTTATGGTGGCCGCAGACGTACACGTTTGTGCATACGTGTCTGCCGAGACCCAGATCGCAAGCTGTAGCTAGGACGGCTTTAAGGAGATGAGTGGTCGCCGTGCTGTTGATTTTCGGTGGATTGGTGTCGTGTCACGTTACATAGATGGCCTAATAGGCGGTATTGCTTGCTCGTTCTCCTCCTACCCCAGTTCCTGGCTTGCGCCATGTTGTTCACGCACCGGACGGCGCGTCAAAACTCTTCGTGGTAACATAGGAGGAGGTCAGAAATCGGTCCAGCGCGCTGGGTGATGTTTCTGTACTTTTCGTCCTACAGGTATATTCAAATCGGTCCAGCGCTCTGGGTGATGTTTCTGTACTTTTCGTCCTACAGGTATATTCAAATCTCAGCTTCACCGTGAACCCTGGAGAAACAGTAGCGCTTGTTGGAAGTTCCGGCTGTGGGAAGTCGACAGTCATTCAGCTGCTCGTAAGAATCGGTCGACAGGAGGCGGCAGCCCTCCTGCAGAGTGGCATATGTCTATTCATTCGCTCGGAGGAATGTATGAAGCTCGCTTCCTGAGTCCCGCCACAAGCACTAAACTTTCGTCACTTCTCCCACAAACCGCTGAGGTCCACAGGGCCGCAGCGAGTCAGCCTAAAACGGTGTGTAGCCATCTGCTGCCTGCCGGTGATGGTCGGCTGATCAGCTGACGCAAAAACGTATATATGCATTCGGGTCAGAGGTAGCGCGCTAGCTAGCTGTGTGTATAGTCTTTTGGGTATGCTGCTCCACTACGCAGAAGAGTTACACAGGCACCCAGGGAGCTGCGCAAGCTGAGCCATGTATCTTATCCACTACTTCAGAGTCAACGTCGGTCGGTAACAGCCCTTTCAGTGCAGCAGTCCACCATGCCACTCGTAATACTGCTCGCGCGCTAAAGATACATCTGATGTCGACGCAGAGACCCGTGCACATACTCGGTGCAAGCGAGTGAGTGCCGCCCAGTTGGCTTACTGCAAGGAACATCCCGGGTCCATGCCGTGCTGCCCAGGAGCGATTCTACGATCTGGAAACGGAAACGAGAATTCCCTTGCAGGATAGCGCCTGTGGAGAGCACCGGGTTTCAGGCGGATCCATAACTGTGGACCGCGTCGAGCTGCGCAGTTGTAATTTGCGGTGAGTCAAATCCACGTCTGAATTCCATCAGTGCGAAACACTGAGGAGTAGCCAGTTTGCTTGTATGCTGTTTCCGGTCCCAAGCGGTGACCGTGTCCCCCGGCGTGACCGGACATCTGATAACGATGGACATGACTTGCAATGAGATAACAAATATAGGCACGCACATACGAATAAAGGCAGACTTGTCTGTGGAGGCAGGGTCGAGGTAGGATCATAGGACGACTTGTAGTACGTAACATGGAAATGTGTCGGAAAGGAGAGAAAAGCTTTCTTTTGTTCGTCGTCGTAACAGGCGGCCGTCTTCGTATGTGACTCTTCGAGTTATGATTTAGAATTTCGCTTCTTTTTTTGTGCTTTGCATATTACTTCTCTTCCTTTCTGATGAGGATAGGAGCTTGAGAGCAATGATGGCCCTTGTCAATCAGGAGCCTGAACTCTTCAACATGACGGTCACCGAGAACATCCGGTACGGGAGGCCTGACGCTTCTCAGGTAAAAATTTTTTTTGTCTCCAAGGCATTCCCCAGTGCGACCCGAATTGTAGTTGGAGAGAGAACAGCACGTGATGAGCGAGCTTTTGCCCAACCTACACGTACATGTACGAATACATCTCCGTTGTGCCTTCGCTAAGCAGTTCTGAATGCATGCTTCGTCAGTGCTCGGCCGAGGGATCTGCAGGGTAATTAGAAACAACACATAAGAAGGCCAACTGCAAGGGAGTGGTCATCAGGAGGCTGTCGAACTCCAGAGGTCTGGGTGGTCATCAGATGATCAGGTGAATTCCACTGTGTCACACCACGTGAAGAGAGGAGTGGTAGAACGCGTATATATGCGGCAGGCGGGTCTTCGACTGAGAAAGACTTTGGCCCCGCTCGCAGAGCAGGGTAAGTATGAGAGAGATGTTCTAAAGCATGACGACAGGACGTAAGCGGCGTGAAGGGGACGCTGAGGGCAGAGGGCAGGGAGGAGAACCTACATTGTACTGAGTACGAACAAGGCGATTATGCTGTGGTTCAAGTCATCGAGAAAAGGCGGCTTTTTCAGGTGTCACTCGTCCATCCATATCTGTCGCCAAGCGGGCAAAACCATGCATGGACAGTCACTACACGCCGTGTTTCCTATGTCCTAGGAAGAGGTGGAGGAAGCTGCCAGGCAGGCAAACGCGCATGGCTTCATATCAATGTTTCCTTTGGGATATGAAACTAAAGTGGGTCGTCGCGGAGAACTTTTATCTGGCGGTCAGAAGCAAAGAATCGCAATAGCTCGGTGAGACATTGCGTAGCACCGTCGATTTTGCAATCTCATGTGGCAGACACCAGGTCTGCAGTTGTGAGTATCCTTGACTCCTTCGCTACATACATTTCATTGGAGTCTGCGTCGAGTTCCGTAGTGGTTGTTCTGGCATTGTGAGACTGGCGCCAGATATCGAATATCATAGATGACTGCCGAACTGAAGAGCTGGTGATGCTTCAGTCGTCGGCGTTCGATTTCCTGGTTTTCTGTCGAGTTCGAGTGCAGTCATTCATTGTAATGGACCCCTATAGAGTCACTGAAATCTGCTTCATCGAGCAGTACATCGGTGCTGTGAGAACCGTGAGCTCCCCGTGCTGGTGCAGAACTCCACCTACTGAAAGATTTCTCGTGTAGTTTTCTCTCAGCCAGCGTCCTACCCCGCGCCCGTCACCACGGATCATGAAGCAAACAGAATACCGAGGAGACCTCAATCAGAAGGGAGCGGAGAAACTGTGCTCATCATCATAGAAGCTTTCTGGTTTTTTTCCACGTCAATCCAGACACCACCAGTAGATCTGCAGATATATCAGACGCTGCGTGCGCTTGTTTCGGTTCAGGAACAAATCCGGATACACACGTGCATGCCTTAAGTGTTTCTGCTACTGTCCTGACGTATGTTTTTCGTAGCCCGGGTGTGACGTAGGGACGTGATGGCAGTGCAGGTTTTTTAATCGTAGGCGAAAGGAGAAGCGATTCCGACTGTACGCCTCTGAGCACCAGGGACAGTTCTTGCTGCATGCCAGTTCGCTGCTGCTTGCAGGGCAATACTCCGAAATCCTCGAATCTTGCTTCTGGACGAACCCACATCTGCTTTAGATGCCATCTCGGAACAGAAAGTCCAAGAGACACTCGATAGAATTGTCCGGTCTTCATCTCAACGAGTGACGATTGTTGCAGCCCATAGGCTGTCGACAATCAAGAACGCAGGTAACAAAGTCCACTCTAAATACTGTTGGTGCAATTTCAATTCGTGAAACAGAGTTCGAGGTCGAGAGCTCTTCTTGCGTACACTTACTCTGCCTGGCCTTACTTGCTTTCATACGAAATTCTGTGTCCGGTCTGTCGCCTAGGCTCGATAGCTTTTTCCCAATCTGGTAGTGGCTACAATGGGAACCATTTGAATCAAGCGAACGATCTGTACGTATGTGTACGTGTATAGCGGCGGTACATACGGCTTACCCGAACAAGCTCGGCTTTGTGCAAGTTTTCTCAGCTACAGAAGAATGTTTCACACTCGGGGCCTTTTTAACTATGCCTTCGGACAGAGACTGCGAACAGAAGTCTCTCAGCTTCGAAAAAGAAACGAAAGAAACAAAAGAGACAACTACTGAAACGAGCAGAGGCGATTTGGTGAATCCCGTAGCATTATTAACCGGTTGAAGCTGTCCGTAATGTCGTGGGATGCGTGTGTGTGTGTGTGTGTGTGTTTGTAAACGCCTTCTGGCCAACGAATGCAGACAAGATCATTGTGCTAAGCAATCCTCACCGGAGAGGTAGTCGAGTTGTCGAAATGGGGAAGCATAGGCAGCTCATGAAGATTCCTAACGGAGTCTATAAGCACCTCGTCAATATTTCGCATTATACGGAGGGAAGATAAATAAAGAGATAGGTAAGTTTCCCGTCGCTGTTCCAGTTCTTACGTGTTGACTGTCGCGGGGCTACGGTTCCCGTTCCTCAATGCAAGGCACCATGTCTTCACCACATTGTTGTTTTCGTGACCACGCAAAGCTTCTACAGCATCAAGTACTAGCACTACTGAGCCCGGCCATATCTGCTCTCGTGCTGGGACTTCCCACGTCTATCTCCAAGATCAGGCTTTTCTTGAAGACAGTCGCTCTGAGAGATGTAGGGACACACTGTTTTGGTTAGCATCATCAACACCTTGCGTTTTTTCGTTAGTCTGTTTGGCAATGTGTTCCGTCTCTTCCTTTGAGTGTCTTTTCTCATGGTCTCTATCTCAGACCTTTGTGCCTGGGAGAACCGAATGACCTAGACTTCGCCACAGACAAAGCCTTTAGAGGGAATGGGTTGGAAAAGCCGAAGTTCTATAATGTCGTGGCATCATGCGTATGTGTAGTCCTAATACCCTTTTTCCTAATACGTCTATACCTTCTTTCACATGGATTGGTAGTGGATAAAGAATGGATGATTTTTTTTCCCAAAAGCATGGCGTTCCGGCGCCCAGACCCTACAACTTTCCTCTACAGCCTCCGCGAGTCATGCTCAGTGAATCCCTGCTGACTCCCCACTTCCCCTGAAGTTACGTGTGAGACGAAGAAAGAGCAATCAAAAGAGTAACTAGCGTTCCGCTCATTTGCCTTCCAGCAGCATGCCGAATATAGTGCCGCGTTTTTCACATCAGCCCGTGACTGTCTCTTCGTTTTGATACCGAAGTTCATCCTGCCCCCACACTGACATGGGAAGACGGCATCAGCCACTGTTTAACTACACTTACTCTGGGTAATGCAAGACGAAAGCAAGAGCGCGTTACTTTCCTCCAAGTGCGCGAGATGAAGTAAGAAGTAGGTAAAGAAAGTGTGAGCTTGGGGTAGGTGAAGTGGGACTGGTTTAGTAGCAGAAAGCTCTGGCTAACGTCGTGCTCTTTTAGGGGACTAAGAAAGCAAGACAAACTACGGGCCGTGCGGTTGACAACAAGAGCCGTAGTTTATACTCGACAACGACAACGAGGAGCAGGTTTCTGAAGACGAAACACACCTGGGGAAGGGCGTGTGATTCTTTGACAAACAAGAGAATAAGAACGGAACAATGCACAACAGATAAGCCAACCCCTCTCTGGCTTCTCTCTGGCTTGTTTCGGTAAATGGCTGGCTAGCTGGGCAAACGCGGAGACGGTGTTCACTGACCCACTTGGGAAGTGAGGTGTGCATGTGAATATCGTCAAACAACTTCACTGGCAACCAGGTTGCTCTCTGTCGCTGCTTTGACAAAATTCTTTCTCTGCTACTTTCACCTTCTTCACTCCCTCTAGATCTCTCTCGTCAGATCTTTCTTGACTTGCGTCTCTTCGACGAGCCGACTTACCACCGCCACGATCATCTTCATCCTTCCCTCGCACCTTCTCTGTCCCTTCTTTCTGAAACGATGAAGGCGACAGGCGATGTCCGTTCTGTCTCTCGTCTCCGTCACAAACATCCGTACTAAGTGAACCTGTGCTATGACTGCATGAGTCTATGCGACGTTCCACACATGTCTTTGTCTGCGCAGTTTCGGAATCATCTCGAGACTGTCCGCCTCTCTCTTGCCCCCCGCTACTGCTTTCTACAACGTATTCCCTACCAACCTCATCCACTTCATCCAGGCCGTCAGTACTGTTTATGCCTTTTGACTGAAGAAACCGCTTCAGCGTAAGAGACGTCGAAGGCCCGGTGAAAGGACTAGCAGACTGGTCTGTAACAGGAGTCGTAGTAGTCGTTTCGAGAGAAAGAGGAGACTTCTTCTGTTTCTGGTAATAAACCAGAGTATTAGCATGAGGCGGTAGAGCGGGTGACACGGAAGAATAAAACGAATCAATTCCGAGTGTTTTGCATAGATCTCGAACCGACTTTGAACTGGTTATGGACGTCTTCAATTCTCGGCTATCGTCTCTCTGCACAAAGGGGCAGTTGCCATCATTCACAACAAAAACAATTTACCGCAAAAACGGAAGGTTCAAATGAAGACAAGTGGCTCCATCCCCCTTGCTTTCGAGTTTCGAATCCTCAAAGCAAAAGTAATACTTCAGACATGAAGATCTTACAGCGTGCTGGCATCGCATGCATGTATTGCATGCCATAGATCAGTATCTCTATATAGATGCGTATCGTTATATATAATAAGTAGGGTAAGAGCACTGCTTTTTTGGTCTCTTTTAATGGCAACCACCACGTGGCGTGTTCGCGTTGGCCCACCATTCTCGCCATATGCACATGTGTAGCGGCTTCGAGAGGACAATCATTGTTGTGCGGTAGCAAGATTACCGGAGCAGCTAGGCCGAAGTCCCTACTATCTGGCTCGAACGGCACTGTATCGTGTCTCCGGACTGGGCATGCGGTAAGGATAGAGGAATTTGTATTGCTAGACAAGGAGCAATATGCAGTGATAACTCCTTCTACCACACTTACGCAAGACGGACACGTCTGTAGACTCTGCTTCCTCTCCTGAAATGGCATTTCTACACTTTCTACCCGTTATGTAGTGCAAATCGCACATCAGCCCCCTCGCTTAAGAGCGCGTGGAGCAATGAGGAACAGCGAGCTTCACTCCTTCTCGCTGGCATAAGAGGAGAAGAGCGAACAATGAGCGATTGCCGTACGTCACCCAGGGCTTTGTTCTGTTGCGATATATGTCTCGTCTTACATGGACAGCCATACTCTGGAGAGCGAACTTCATAGCCTGGTAAGGAGCGTTACAGATGATGCTCTGTCGTACACGTATGCGAAAAAGGAGAACAAGATAAGGACAGTAATATCATCCTTCCGGCCTCGTCTCGCTGAGAGTAAAACAATATATTCTCACCTTTCCAGAGACAGCAACAAACAGTTCCTTGCTCGGAGATGACACACGGGACTGATAGATGTCTATGAAATGGTATCTCTGTACCGTACAGCCTGTAGTCTTCATGTGTCTACAGGAGGAGATTCTCCTTCGATCCGTGAGAAGCGTATGCCATAGTGTTCTCCCACTGGTATGTTTATATAGGGTAGAGCGCCATGCATACGATGACTATCGAGTTACATGAATCTGGCAGGAAAGCACACAGCTCAGCCAGCTATCTGTCGTACGGCAGGTACGCTACTAACGCTGGAACCTTTTCCCTAGCCGTACTGAAGAATCCAGCTACCAGGAGCGAGACTACAGCTGCGACAGTCAGTGTGGTTGAAAACACATCTAATGAAAAGCAAATAACAAACGAGTTTGTGAACAAAAGAAGGGTCACAAGGAATACGAAGGAAATCGGTTTACAAGATAGGTTCGTACCAGGGCCTCG
The DNA here is from genome assembly GCF_002600585.1 of Cystoisospora suis. NCBI lineage: Eukaryota > Apicomplexa > Conoidasida > Eucoccidiorida > Sarcocystidae > Cystoisospora > Cystoisospora suis. Next base: position 28,243 of record NW_027153074.1, read on the forward strand.
TCAAGACGGACGACAATTTCATCTTTCAGCTGGGCAAACAGTATCATTTTGTCAACGCATCTGTCTTTAGCTTCAGTATCCTTCACCAATCTGCTCCCCTCCTGTCCTTCGCTTGAGCTGTACTCGATCACAAGAGATTACAAGCCATACAATACGCTTATCGAAAACAACTAATAAAACAACCTACATCATCGTACCAAAACGAAGACAGCCTGGTATCTTCTCGTCATCCAAGTGCCACAGAGAGTTAGTGTAGAGAGGATATACACTGGAAACATGCATTTTAATCTTTACGGCGTATCGGCAAGAAGATCTGTGGTGTATCACACGACCTGAGACCAATCACCTACCTGTTTAATATAGTCACCAAAAAGAGTAAGACGGGGGGGAGCAGAACGAGGCGAAGAGAGAGACCTAGGAGCTTCAAAGCTTGATCCCGCTGCTACTCCATCTCCAGCCCCGTTGCTAGATGACCTCCAGCCCTCGACGTGAGTCGGTTGTTCTCTGCTTGATCCTGCCCTCTCCTCAGTGAGCCTGTTGACAAAGACAGACGATGATGGACCATTCCAAATTGTCCCGTCCGGTTTAGATAAGAAAATACTTGGGTCCCATAGAGCGCCGCGGGCGAACATCAAGCTGTCTGCACCTCCGCCTTTCTCCTGACGAACAAGAAAGAAAGGAAGCACTCTAGGCAATCCAAGGGCAAAAGACATTTAGCATTGTATACTGGCGTATGCTACACTAAGCCGAACACTCCACCATCTTGTCTTGAGCTCCAGCGGTATATAGATATACAAACCCTATAAAGCATAGGTAGATAGATATAAATAGATAGATAGCATCCAGGCAAAACAGAAAGCAGAAGAGAAAACGGCTATGGAAGGCAACAGAAGTTTCATGATATTTCGAACAATCAGCCGGTGAGCAAGCACACAAGCTGGTTAATATCCACCTGTACAGACATATACGTCTCTACCACCAAGACGAACAAAAAGCCGACCTGATAGGGGTCAAACAAGAAGAAAGACGGAACGTGCCCCTGGCGGGAAGCGTGGAGATTCTTCCTTACCTGGAATACAGCTGCATCATTGGAGGACAGAAAATCTCCATTTGCGATGAAGGGGATCGAAAGAGACGACCGAACTATCTGCAGAAAGAGAGGGAGAGACGGGCCCTCTTCCAAATGTGAGCAAAGTGTGCACGAAAGACAGGCTACAATACTTTGAATACGTCCGCTTTCAGCCACTACTACCAAGACATCGACACGTCGATACTTTCGACCCGAATAGTTCCAATGTGAATACTTCACGCGCCATACACGTGACTTAATACAGTAGCATAGACAGCGTAAACGTGCGTGGATAGTTACATATATATATATATATATATATTTCTACGTATGTATCTGCACATATACCCCCTGTGCACATGCACATCCATGTATGTATGTATATAGATATATATATACATGTATGTGGCCAGCAGGAACGGCCTTGCTTCTGTTGTTATGATACAGAAGAAATACCTGAGAGAATCGTGAGTCACGCGCTACACACTCAGAGAGACGCTGCAAGAATCGAAAGTGAGAGACAACACCGACAACGACTGTCACAACTCCTCTCTTCGGAACATCTCAGATAGATATGTATGTACACATCTATGGTTTCATAAATAAGCACGATTTACAGACAGGAGAAAGCACAGACGAAATTTCCCGATATATCGAGCAATCCTTTCTCCAATACGAAAGAAAGCGATTCCATACTGTTTTGTTTCGTACAATGATGAAAAGAAGACAGGTGTACGTACGGAAAACCACATTACATTCTTGCTGTCTCTTGCCCCTAGCTATGTAAACATACACACAGATATATATCAGAGGTCTTCCAGCGGACCGCTAGAGGAACGACGACCACCACCTCCCTCGAAGAGACGACCGATGTGTTGATATCTACCTAGGCCTGTACCCCGTAGAAACATCGTTCTACAGTCCACCAACAGATCGAACTAAATCACAAAGAAAAGGAAGCCACCCTTCATCTGTCTCAAGCGTGGGAGCAGAGCATGGTCGTGAAGATGACTGGCTGTATGTACACCTCTCTTCTTCTTTCAAAGGAATGCAAAGACACTCCGAAACCTCGACAGGGGAGACTTCGGTACAAAGATCAGGAGGAAGCGAAAAGGAGAAAGGCCAAGCTCAACATACCGGGAAAGCGTCCCAGTGTGCCCGATGATTAGGCCGCTCATGCGTCTCCTGCATCATCAAACGGCAGTGACAGCAGAAAAAAGCATACGCGTATGTGCACGGATCAGAAACAGGAGAAGGCTGTCAAACTGTTAGTCAAGACAAAAGGAAACACACTCAAGATACACTCTAATGCATAGAAGAAGACTGTCCAAAAAAACAAGTCTGAAAGCCTGTCATATAGAGTTCTTCATGTACAGAGTGAAGTGTAACTATAGGGTGACGAATAGCAAGTAAAATACATTGCGGAAGACAAAATTTAGAGGTTAAGTTTGATGGTATCATCTTCCGCATGCTGTCTATATATAGATATACATACATATATATATATATGGAATCAAGAACACAGTGGATGTAGAGAGAGTCAGTGAGGGAGGCACAAAAAGCATGCCGCCAATTCACGGACTTTGAAGCGAGGCTCCGCGCAGCGCAAAGAAAAACTAGAGATGATGAAATCATGACGTAAACAGAAGATAAGCTCTCGCTTAGAAACCTTGTGCTACAGAAGCAGAAGAGCTAGCAGGTAGAGTTTCTTCCGCTGCTGTCACTGTCTGTGCGAAGTTCCTTGTGTATTCTCTCCCCTTCTGTAGTTCAGTAAGAGCAGGGACACCGGGTGAATTCATTCCGTATGAGCAGCATGAAACCTGACGCAAGTGTTTCTACCGATAGATCTGTGTACATGAATGTACGGATAGTTCCCACCAACGTCTAAATAGGTCGGATTTTCACCAAGAACGAAATGAAGCGAAGAGGAACAACACACGTGCATACGAAGCTGCCCTTCAGAAGAAAACTCAATGACGAGAAAGCTTCAATGTGGCTTTGGAGGGACACGGATACGCTATACGTATCCTGACGATCAAAAAGTTCTCCACGTCATACACAAGGCAAGGGGCAGGAGGTCCCGTATAAGCCGATGAGCAGGTCATGGAAGACATCGTTATCAGCCTTTTCCAATCTGGCAAACAAACTAGAGTACCGCGTGAGCATACAAAGAGGTATCCGGGTATTATTAGTGACTGCGATCATACTAATGTAATCACGTACACGCAAACATGGCACACCAGAAACCCGGAGAATGCCTTGTGCTTGCTGACCATGAGAAGTAAAAATATATGATGAATAGATTTGCATACCGGTGTATGTAACAAACATATGTCTCTCTATGCATATGCACCTCAGTTGTATCCAGGTCGGAGGTTGGAAAAGGCTAGCTCTAAAGTGTGTCTGGAAAAGAAGAGTGATCCTGTCTTACCCGTGCATGGAGAGCAAGAGCATCGATCCCGCAGCTTTCGCACATCCGCGCAAAGTCGATTGTCTGCGTTCAGAGAAAGACACATACCCCTTCCCAGACACTTCATCTCTCAGCATCCAGTTCTGCTGCAGGTATCCCCCTACATATATAAATGTCTTAGCCCAGCCATGTAATGTACAGGAATGTATGTATACGTATACATCTACCGAAAGACATAACCGTAGAGCCGTATGTTTTGATAGTTACGTCGATGAAGAGCCGTGTCCGCAGAGGAGTCCCTCTGTAAGCGTGATTAATCACCCGGTATCGCAGAGTGTACATACACTCAGGGGGACTGCAGCTTTACTTTGCTACTGGACGACAAGGAGACAAAAACTGACAATAAGACGAGAAGCTCCGAAAGAGATTCGGTAACTGGTGAGCGCACTGCTACATCATGAAATAGTTAAAGTCTTCCAGTATGCAAGTATCAAAACCACGCGACCGGGGGAGGCCATCCAGATGATCAATACCCCGGCATTTCTCGAGTAAGATTTTCATCTATCTTCACAAGGAGATGCAGCCCACGGTTCAGGCATCTACATCAGACGCAACGCCTGTGAAACCGCAGAAGGATGGAGTCATGTCTATATGTACTTGTATACAAATAGATCGATAGCTACGGTAAAGAACGAATTTCATGCTGGTACCGTGAACGGAAAGGCTTGTTAATCTGTACTACCTATGATAAAACACAGAGATCCGACGCGCACCACTATGTGTCGCCTTCTTCTGTCCAGTTGCATCAGAACCCCCTCGAGTGTTCTAGAACGCGGGCGAACTTCATCAAGTCTATATATACACAAGCATACTCAGTTCACTGGTATTGGCTGGCCCTATACGGACTACACAGTCCTCTTCTACACTCTCACCAGAGATCGGTACTGTGCTCTATATAGATGGAGAAGGAGGCAACCTCAAAGACAAACAGAAACACACTCCCCGCCTACTGACAGGAAGCCGCGTCGACCTTTGTTGCGGGCACATCATTGCTTCCTCTGCTCTGCGAATCCTCTACATCTACTTTCTCTATGCAATGGAAAAATTTGGAAAGCGAAGACGTACGGGTGAATATCGGAGAGGAGAGTGACAAGTGGAGGAATGACGTACTTGGGGAATGGTATCAAGTAGACGAATCTTGCATGTGACGTAGCACGAGAGATTGCGCCGAAGAGTTTTCAAGATGTCTGTAGCTATAAGAGGGGTCTTCAACAGAGCTGCTCCCATCCCACCTTTTATCCTAACGACAGAAACACCACGCAACCAAAATACCACACCATATGTATATGGAGTAGATAGATAGATAGATAGGATGCAACTTAGCTCTCTCAACCACAAACGAGTTTGCGTGCAGACGAATGATCTTTTTCAGTTGGTACGTTCAGCTCAACCTGAGACAAAAAAGTTTGCTTTTCATGTTGACTCAGTACTGTATCTCTTTTCTCTCTCTCTCATCCTGATAAAGCAATGGACTCGACGAGAATCAGAGCACGTATGGGCATTCATTCAAAAATGGGCAATGAGCCCGTGCCCTTCATCCCCCCTGTCGTCCTACCACTCAGTGTACCTCAGGGATACTCTGCGATTTCATTTCCTGCTTCTTCCACCATCATCTGCTACACTCGCACTACCGTTGGTAAGTGAGGGTCTCGCTTTAACTGCTAGACGAAGATAGTGCTACTAAACTGGTGTAAGTGCATGCACACAGTGAGGGAGAAGGGACTGTACTGTTAGGCGGTTAACACAAAAGTCACCCCGTGCCCTCTCTCCTTCCCGCACAGGAGCATTTGTTCCTTTCTATCTGACTACAGGAGAGAAAAACGAAAGCGATAGAAAACTGCGGAGCTCTCCCCGGTTTCCTCGCCTCCTCTCCCGTCCTTGCGAAAGAGTTCTTCTCTGCTTCGTCTTCATCTTCATTTCGAAAACTTACGAGAAACTCTTGGGACAGCCCATGTTCACATCAATGCCAACGACGTCCTGAACAGACACACATACGAATACAAGGGAAGAGGTACATGCGCATATCGATATAGGTACCTACTGCAACAACGGACTAGAAAGGATATAACTCAGAAGCGCATGTGTATATGTATGTACGAATGTACGTCTATATGGTACATGCATATCCATGGCGGTGGGCGTAGTAAACTGGTGGCATGTAGTATAACTGCCAAGGCAGAGCAATGAACTGCAGAGACAGAAGGGAGGACGCCGTGCAACCATTGATGGAGTCTGAAGTCTGAGGTAAGGCAGTAGGCATGCAAGACGAGTCAGGGTTAATACAGTAGACATGAACGAGCTTGGCGTAGGCGTACTTTACGGCATGTACAAGACTACACCCATCCTCAGCTTCGTACATATCCATTCACGCAGACACCCTCCATCTGTCTATTTGCAATCCGAAGCTGAGCAAGTGCCATTCGTTTCTAACCAGTACAACAGGACGGACGAGAGGGAGCCAGAGAAAGGTCTTGAACGGAAGTTTTCTTCCAAGAGAGGAGCAAATAACCATTGTGAGAAACCACTCTGCACGCATGCATGAAACACTCATTATTACGCGCCCTTCCTTCTACGAGCCGATCAAGTGTAGGCACATCGGAATCCATTCCTGCAGCAAGCATCACTAGGACAGGGGGGAGATTAATAACTAGTCTATTTTTGTGAAGAAAACAGTGTGTCAAACTGAAATAGAAAGGGACGCAGGCAAAGAAATTGCTCTTTTGGATTTCGTTATGAGAACTCATAGGTCGGCCATTGAGAAGTCTAATAAGAAGCGTCCTAGTGACGCTTGATGGAAGAACGAGTTCCGTGTCGCTACACCTAATTCGCTCATGATAAGAACCTAAAGATATCACATGCCTAAGAGATTACCTGGGCTACTAGCTCTGAGGCTTTCAGCGCTCGGACAGAGTCACATGTACCAAGCTGCAAGACCACCTTCCCTCTCTCCTCCTGGCAGGTCGAAAATACGCAGGTATAATCCTGCTGATGTATATACTCTGTCCAACCCACATACATACAACCCATGCGTACACGCAGACACCTAGGCAAAAAAAACGAGACAGCTATTCTCTCGTCGTCATAGCGATCATGAGGCAAGTCTTTTAAAGAGAAAACAATCATAAGAGATGCCTCGAGACGGAGGGGGTTCGTACATCGGACCAATGCATGCGCATACAACGAAGATGGGCGCGCTCGAGCACACACAAGTGTACACAGACAGGTACACGTATGTCTAGAGGAGAGACAAACAGCACTAACAGAGAAGCAAACGAGCGAGACAGACGCTTCAAGAAGGAAAGAAAACAGCAGCAGGAGATCGACTTGAAGACCCAGAGAGAGAGAAAGAAGAAGGAAGAGGAATCAGTCTGAGTACGTACACCTCCTCTATTTGCAGGTACCACGCAAGAGTATTTTCAGGCGCAATTTTACGACGTAACAGAAAGGAAAGAAAGGCCCTTTGTGAGAAATGAAAGGGACGTGTCTCTCAGAACTCTGAAACCGTCTCCCTTCTTCTCTCTGCTTTCTTCTTTTCCGGTGTATCTGCTTTGTTTTTTGGTCCATTCTTTATTATTACCTGTTGTGCCAAAATCTTCATTGAACGTTCTGACGGTATTGAGAAGCTTGTGGTCGATGATCTCCTCCGTATATACAAGATCTGAAAAGGAAAAGAGAGAAGGAAGCAAGGAAGGAAAGAAAGAAAGAGAGGATGCAATGAAAAGAGGCCCCCGGGAAGGCAAAGGAAGACGAGCCCTGAAGTCGTCTACTCATTTCCTCTCTCACCATTAGCTAGGAGAGAGATACATTCTGGCTTCAACTTCTTGTTGATCTACCGCGTAGTACTTCACCTGAGAGAAGCCTCATACAAGGGAGGTTGTCTTCTATCATGGGAGTCGCTCGTTGTGTACAGAGGCTTCCACATACCTGACACACCCTTGAGGAGACCGGATCTCCCAACAGTATATACCAAGGTGTGTAGATAGATAGATAGATAGACGGGTGTCGATAGATGGTGGAGGGAGAGTTATAGGTAGCTGGATAGACATACATATAGAGATACGTCCCTCAGGTGGGTGAGCGTCAAGGACGAAGTCGATCCCCGAGCTGGCAAATCAATCTATACGCCTGTATAGATTTCTATCCACATATACACCTGCTTATCATACCTAACTACCCGCATAGACGTATCATCGTGGGTTACACAAGAAGTAGTCGAGAGAGACCTCGTAGAACGAGAACAAAAGCAACTGACTGGAAAAGATTTCGTCCGTATTCCTTTCGATCTCATCACCACACATCACTTCAGACCACAGGCGTGAAAGCCAGCCAACCAGGTGTACATACACCTCAGAGAGACGGGGTGCCAAGCCAAGTGCTCTGGGTGACTTTACCTGCTCCGTATTTGAGACACTCGAGACGAAAGGGCAAGATGCCGATGCGAACCATGGGAGCTAAGATCCATTTTCCTCTGTAAAAGTGTTCATCTTTCTCGCTCTCGTCTTGTACGGCCCTACTGCCTGTAGGGTCGATAGTGTTATCATGCATGACTAGCGCAGTATAGATGCAGTATATATGAGCTTCTCCTCTCAACAGGTGAACTTCGTGCTTTCTTCTTTCTTCTCTCCTCCTGCTTTGAGACGTCGAAGAATCTTGTTTCCTCGGAGATCGAGGGAACGAGAAAGATGAGAGGGGAGAACCACTACTAACGGGGAGAGAGACCGACGTAACAGACAAACCGATGAAAAGATGTACTCTGAGATTCGTATATATCGATTATTCACATATGTGTATGCACATCTACGGTTGCATGTATGGATCTAATAAAGGATGCATACACGGTAGACGTGTTGCCACGACCATATGAAGGTTGATACATTATGAGCTTCTAGTTGAGATGATGATCCTCAGCGTTCCTCCCCCTTTCTCTCTCTTGACCTCCACCAATGAGAGCAGAGCCTGTTGAGACTTCTCTGAGAGAAAGGAGCGAGGACTGAAAAAGGTAATTCGTTGGGGGGAAAGAAGGAGGGCGAGAAGGAAGACAAGATGGACAGAAAAGCAGAGATGATAAGAAGGAAAGCAGTCGTTCCTCAAGAGACAAAAGGCTTTCAACAGTTGCTCCCCAAGGTTGTTGCACGGGGAAGAACGGTCCGGAATTGTTAAACTTCTATACAGAAGAAGAGAGTAACTCAGTTATCGGTAGAGGTCGTGAATTGAGTCCATCGAAGAAATGAGAAGCAAAAGAGTGATGGGAAGAAGGAATGAGAAACAAAGGGAAGGAAAAGAAAGAAAGAGAGACAGCAAGAGACAAAGAAAGAGACAGCTTAACAAAATCTCTTGTGCATGCGATCATGAAGCTTGGAGTGCGTGCATGTAGGATCGCGCACATGCACTTTAAAAGAAGGAGATAAAAAGAGGCTCTTTTTGCCACATTTCTCCCTACACCCTCTTCGCATTCCTTCACTTTTCTTTCCTTCTTGCTCTCTTCTTCTCACCAGTGTTTGCTTTGACTCTTCTGTCTGTGCTTCTTTCTTCCGTGTTTCTTTCTCTAGTCTTCTTTTGCTGCCTTCACCCGCACACTGTAGATCTGTCTTCTCTCTCTCCCTGTCTCTTTAGAACTCAGCTACGTTCAGAGCCCTCTTAGGTATCTCGAGAACCTCGGAAGTCTCCTCCACTTCTCTTTTATCTCTTTTTTTCTCTGGTCTTGCTTGTCTCGTTGTCCGTCTTCCCTTCAGCGCACATCTAAAGCTCCTTGCCCCTTCAGCCAGTGTTCTCCTCTTTCTTCTTTTCTCAGTTTATCGTTCCCGTTCGGACGCGTCTGCATAACGTGGTCTATTGCGGCTAGCTACTTCTGAAAGTCAAGTTGTTCACGGGTCAAGACAGTGGAAAATCGAAAAAAGAATGACAGAAAGCAGTCTTGCAGAGAATGCTTCTATCTCTTTCTGTAAAGGCATGTTTCTTGTCTTCTCCCTCCGAGTGTATGTACACTCGGCAAACAGCGGAAGAAAGCTGCAACATGTTCCCAAGCTGAGCTGCGACTTCCCCGCAGCTCTCTGTCTCTTAAGATTTCTTTCCTCGCTCCAGTCTTGGCTCAATGGCTCTTCTGCCGGATTGATCTTCTATCTCAAAGCACAATCATGAAGAGATACTTGGGTCGCCCTTCTCCTCTTCGTCCTCCATCCTGTCCTTCTTGTTCTTCTCCTCACACTCCTGTTTCTGATCAAAATCCTGGTGATCTCTTCAACAGCCGTCCTTCTCCTCCCTGCAGCTATGGTTCCCGACAACCCAAGGGGAGGTCAGGCAGTTCGTCGTCTGCCTCATCATCTCCTTCCACTCCGTCTCTTTTCTTTCCCACTCGCATGTTTCTTCCCTATGATTTTCTTGGTGCTTCTCCTGGATGGATTGTTGGATGGATTGTGTGCGATGAAAGAGCTAGTACAAGTCAACGTCAAGCAGTCTCTCCTTCTTCATCTTCTTCCTCGATAGTTGTCGCTTCGCTTCTACCTCCTTTCCCTTTCTCGGTAGCTCTCAAATTTCTCTCTGATTGCTCAGGAAGGGAAACTTTTCACTCTCCACTCTCTCAACTAATGACGACAGAACAACGCGATGAAGAAGAAGAAAGAATAGAAGAGCACGAAGAGGAAGAAGAAGAAGAAGAAACAGAGGCGACTGGAGGTTCACGTGGCAGGGTGCGAAACGAGAGAAAAAGGAGAGGAGAGGGAGTGAGTAAGGTAGAAGGGAAAGAGGAAGGGGAAAAGGGAGTAGAAGAAGATAGAAGCCATTGTGAGAAGCCGAGGGAATGTCGGTTCAGAAAAAGCACACGAAGACGACTGGTCTATTCATTCTACTACAGTCACCATGACAGGAAGGACAACAAGAGAAGAGGACCACGAAGAAGAAAACACAGTGGAGAAGGAGTCACTTTTTCGTGTATGAATTCGTTAAAATTGTTAGGATGGTGGAGAGGAATTGAGAATGAAGATCCACCCCCCTTGTCACTTATGCGTGATACCCCTCTTTATGATGTCAAAAAACATGAGTCTGATATCTGTTGTGGTGTATGTACACCTCGACTTGTACAGCGGGATGGGCGGCATTCCAGCAGACCCGTCTCTCCCCTTTCTCTTTCTTCAGAAAAGTGTTTTCTTCATCACTCAGAAGAGGAAAAAGCTCTAATCGGACCACTGTCAAGGAGTGCCGATAGTGCCTTCTCATCTTTCACATGTTCTTGTCCACCCGCTCCTTGTTTCACATCGTGTCGTCATGTGTCCCCCTACTGGTTTGAGGTGTATATACACCCCAAATCAAGACTTCCCATACCTCTGGTCTGCACCCCTTCTACTTCTCCGTTTTTCTCTGTTTCTCCTCGTCATTCCCTTCGGCCGTCTCTTTCCTTCCTCTCTACACATGCATCGCCTTCTGCCGGTCACGTTGCTCTTTCGTCGTCTCCTCAAGCCGATGTGAAAGACTCGGTTCAAGTCGCAACTTCCCTTGCAGAAACGAATCTGTATGAGTCCGTGAGATCTGATATCTGCATGACTTCATCTTCCTCACCTTCAACTGCAGATGACTGTACACCTCCCAGGCCCCTGAGATTCTTTCATTCACCAACAACTCTTCAAGTCTTTCTCTTTCGGTTACCTGAGCATTACATACCAGATGACAGCACTATCAATCATGACTTTTATCGCCTTAGCCGTCCTCTTCTATATACAAACCCTTCTTCCACTTGTAGGACAGTCACCTCTTCTTCTAAATCTTGGGAAGAAAATGGTCCTCATCCCAGGCCTGGACGCTGTAGAAAGAAGGGCAAGCAGGAGAGAAGGTGTAATGTCTATACACCTTACCGTGACGACTACCGCGTCAGGCATGTTACGAGTACAAGGCCAAAGAATGAACACGTCAAATCTCTGGGTCCTACCTTACATAGAGAAGAAGAAAGAGTAACAGGGAACACATCAACAGAAAGAGATGGTGAGGTCACAGACGAAGCAGAGATCTGTCTCATAGTAGGAGAGAAGGAAGATGAAGAAGAAGAAGATGCGGTCCTAGGAGCCGCATCATCGACATATTGTTTTTCTTCTGAAAAGACTCTTCACCTTCTCTCTTCATCTCTTCGTCTTCCGTATCTTTATAGTGAAGCCATCCATCAAGAGAACCGTCTCGACACGGCGCAGAAAAGCAAACTGTTCGTATCTCTTCTGAAGACTCAGAAGAAGACGACCTTCCTTTGTTTTCTACTAGAGAAGTTCCTAAACACATCGAAGACTATCATCTCTCACAAAGAGCCTTCAAGAGAAAACATTCGTGGGTATAGCTCTAGCTCATCTTCATCTACGAAAGAATCTTGTCTTGATTCGTCGAAGCGTCCTAAACCGATGAGCTCTCCAAGTCAAAGCAATCCTGAAGAAGAAGAAGAAGATTTTCTCAAGTTCTCTCCAGAGCCTAGGAATTTGAATGAACATGGCTATGGATCCAAGGAGAGCCCTACGACAAAGATGAAGAAGAAGAAAGACAATGAGACGGTGATCAGGGGAGATGCGTCATCTTTTTCTTCCGGCAGAGAAAAGGAAGAGAAAGATCGTTTACCGAAGGAGGAGGAAGAGAGTTCATTGGTCTTAGATGAAGTTCTTCTTCACCTCAATCACACCTCGTACGTCTATTGCACAATAGAGAAAACTTTAGATACTTGGAAGATTCTACATGCACACTGGATCGATCGATTCCAAGACAAAGAAGACGTAGAAGAACCTTGTGGCTATTCATGTTGGCAGAGAGGGGAGCAGAGCCTCTACAAAAAGAAGATGAAGAGGACCTGGATAGAAGGAGATAGACGAGATTCATCTGGTTCTTGCCTGTCTGTTCTCCTGTCATCGGCCTGTCGGAACTCTTCATCTATCATCTCTGAGAAGAGGAGCTACAAAGATACGCTTTTCCAGGTCCTGGCTCGTCCATTCAGAAGTATGGCTTTCCAGCTGGGATTGTTGAGGAAGAATATCGATAGAAAGATCTCTGCATTGGAAAGACAACTGTCGTCAGTCTTGTTTTCGTCGATAAGACACGTCTTTGCTCTTCTCGCCATATCTTTCCTTCTTTTTCTTCTCCTCATAACATCGTTTGTCGAGTGCATCTGGACATCCGTTGTATTGAAGGTGTATCGACGTGCCGATGAACGTCTTCTCCTTTCAAAGGAACCTTCGGACTTTTCGTTTCTCAGCTCGAAACTGCATGGACAGAACCACCAGGGTCAAGGCAAAGAGAAGAGAGAAAAGATCTCCCCTGTGAATTTGAGAGATCATAAGGAAGAAGGAGAAGAAACCCATGATAAGAAAAAGATTACGTTTCTTTCAGCTGCCTCGGTAGAAGATTTCCTGAGCTCTCTTTCATCTACAGCGGCTTGTGCTTCTCTATTACGTCAGTATCTTCTTTCGTTCTATATACAACGAACCTTTGAAAGGGAAATAAGAGAAGACATAATAGTAGAAGAGGAAAAGAGAGGGGAAAGATATGTACAACAGAACGATAGCGGTGTCGGTTCTTCTTTCTCTCGATACAACCTCTCCTCTCCTCCATGGTGTTCTCGTGATCTCTTTTCTTCTTCAAAGTCCAGGCCAGATCATTTCGCTTCTCTTCGTTCTTCTTTCCTTCTCTCACAAGGAAGATATGTACAAGAGAATGACGGAGAGAGTAAGAATGAGTTAGGGCATCATGATATAGGCGAAGATATGACACAGGATGATTCAGACAGAAGAAGGAGAAGCAGAAGAAGAAAAGAAGGAAGAGGGAGTAGTCAGAAAGAAGAAGATGGAGAAGGAGAGACGACTTCAGCTGTAGGATTCCTTGGGAAGACAAAGGAAGAGAAAGGGAAGAAGTTGAAGAAGAAGAAAACGAAGAAAACAAAGAACACTAAGAAGCATAGCATCTCTAGAGAAGAAGACGAAACTGAACCAAGTGTGTGTGAGGGGTGTTTTTCTTTGTTCTCGTCATATTATGCCTCTTCGGCGAAGAAGAACGAAGAGAAGGATGATCCTTTCTATGAAAGGAACGAAGAGAAAAAGAAAGAGGGGGAGAGAAGAAAGAGTCAAGAAGATGTGTATTTTCATCTTCCGACATCTTCGTGTGTCCGTACACGTACCCCTATCCCTATATCTTTCTCCATGGTCCCTTTACGTCTGTTGATCTTCTTATCGAAGGTCTTTCTGAATGTGTGTCTCGGTATCATGGCTCCTCATCTTCTCTCTCTTCTTCGTTCGCTTGTCTGGTCCTCTAGTTCTGATTCGCCATCTTCCCAGAGGTGTCCGCCTTTTTCTTCTCTCTCTCCTTTAGAACTTGATGAACGAGGAAACTCGCCACATCTCTCTACATCTCTGCGGACGCGTGTCTGTCCGGATCCTCTTTTTTCTTCATCTTCCTCGTCTTCAGCTCTTCTCCGTCATCTCTTTCAATCTCACTGGGATGCTCATTACTGTAAACCTCTTGAAGATTCAGATACATGTCTTATCCCAGCGTGGTTTTCTTCGTTCTCTCCTCTTCACGATAGAACAGATCTTGGTCCTTCTAAGAACCCCTCTTCCCTTGTAACGAAGCTTCTTCTCTCATCTCAGAGAGAAGAAAGACAACAAGATAGAGAGCAAAATGTCTCAATTTATCGTTCTTCTTCTCCTCTCTTCTCTTCGTTTTTCTCCTTCATCTCTCCTATTCTTTTGTACCCTTTCTTTCCCTTTGTTCATCTCCTTTCATCACTGTCGATTTTTGTCTCATGCGCTTCCTCGTGTCTTTTCTATGGTCCTGTTCCATCCTTATTCTCTCTCTTCTCTGAAGCGTACTGTCGTTTTCATCTTGAGATTCTTATTCCACAGGTACGGTGGCTGATGGACTCCCCGGGAGGTTTCAAACTAAATAAGCATCTTACAAGTATTCTTGGCTCTCTTATTCTCACAACTCTACATTACTGGAAGGAAGCTATAGCTCTTCTTGAATCTACTTTCTTCTCTATGGCGTCAAGTTCATCTCTTTCTTGCCAAGGGCTTTCTTTCTTAGTCTCTCTTTCTCAGTCGGCTTCTCATGTCTTTTTCACATCTCTACAAGATGTCTCTCGCGATCTTCTACAATTTTCTTATCCCCATGAGAATAGCACTTATACACCCGCATCAGTAGATGATCGATTCTCCTCTCACGAACTCAACCATTGGATGAAGAAGAGTCTCTCTCACGATCAATCTCCTACGTCGTCTTCTTTCTCGTTTGCGACATTTGAAGATCTCTCTCCGAATACTAGGACAGGAGAAAGGGAAGAAAGTCCTATACATGAAGATAGGCATCTTCATCAAGGTGTCCATTTTGCCGCAGATCATTACAGAAACAGTGAAACCATGTGTCTTTTATCTTCATCTTCTTCCTCTCTTTTCCTACGTGTCCTGCTCTTATCCTCTCTCCAGAACATCCTTTCCATCTCTCAGGAGACTCTCTTCTCTTTCTTCTGGTCTTCGTTTCTCTCAAAAGAGAAAGTAAAGAAAAGTAGTCGCTTTTCGCTTTCGGAAGATAGCGTGAAGACTAGGGCCTATTCATTAGCATTCGTCGCAGAAGACGAAGAAGAAAGAAAGAAACACGGCGCATCTTCCCCCTCCCTCCGTGCTAAGGAAGAAGAAGAAAAGACAAGGAATGAAGAAAGCACCTTTCATGGATTTCAACAGAGGGTGTTTATTCTCATGAAAGATCTTCTGAAATCCGCAGCTGATGTCCTTCTTGCACTATTGAGAACTTTGAAGCAATGGACAGCTTTCTTCTTTTCATTCCTCATGAAAGAGATATCTTTCTTATCAGTTCTTCACCTATGTTTAAGTGCATGCACTTTATTGGTCTTTGGTGTATATACAGGGCAAACACATGTACCTGAAAAGACTGCAGCATCCTCTTCGTCTTTCCGGTTCTTTTGGGGTGCGGATATTTTTTTTTCGTTTCTTTCTGATCTTCTAGTCCTATCAACCATGCACATCTTCTACATCTATATGGTATGCGCTCGCCTAATGCACACCTCAAGGAAGTGCCTCTATACACTCTACAATATGTTCAGGTAATCTGGCTTTTCACGGCATGTGTTTAGAGTAGATGGATCGACTGAGAATCTTGCCAAGGAGTTTCTCACGTGGAGTGATGTCTCGCGTTTCTCGATTCATCGCTTCTTCATATAGGAGCCAGTCAGTCGTGCAGGGCAAGTGAAGTTTTTTTCTTTGAAGATGTGGTGATCGTGTGGAAGGAGAAAGACGTAGATGTTCTTTGTCTGGATACCGTAGAAGACGAGCATCGTAGCTAAGATACATCCCTGTTTGTTTATCCAGGCGAAGTAAAAGCCAGACTGCCGAGATCACCACATAGATTTGTGCACGATTGTCTATACATATGTATACGATAGAGAGATCGGAGCAGGGCTAGGTGCTTAGCCGAAAGAAGCGATGAATGACGATGTACGGAGTTCAAGTAGGGTAGGCATAGATTTAGAACGGCTGCTTTCCAGGGGCTTCGGCAATCATCTGTTCTCGATCGCATGTAAGCGCTGCAGTAAAGCAACAGAGCTGAGACAAAGATTTCTCATGAGACAATCGTCTCCATTTCTCTCCTTCTTTCTTCTTTTCGTGACGAGTCATTCAACGCGGGTGACAAACGCCTTAAGGGAGATAGAATCTCTCATCTGAGAGAAAGAGAAATAGAGAGAGAGAGAGAGTCCTTTCAGCCAATCTGATTCGCCACGGAGGGTCTACCAGATTTAGTAAAGTGGGCCTTTTAGGTGAACTCTCTTAGCTTTTTCTGAAGTCTGTCTGTCTTTCACTCCAATGTAGAAAGACAGGCAGGTTTCGGTTAAGTAAGGAGAGAAGAACAACAAGAAGAAGGAAAAAAGAGAGAAAACGAAACGGACAATCTTTCGTGGTGTGAGAAATGCTGCTGTGCTGGCTTTTTCTTTGTTTTGTTTTTGTTTTTTCAGAGGGAATAAATGGAATGTGCTTCGACGTCGTGTAGATACACTGGAATTTGAGCTTGATCACTTGTTAATAGGATGCGTTTTATTCACCATCATGATTTGTTTGTTTCCCACTGTCGCAGTCTTTTACATTTCATTCACCTTTATATGGATAGCTATCGTCTTCATCTGTGAACTCTGCCGATTTCTATCCGTTCTTATACGGAGATTTCCTACAGGTCTTCTTCTCGTTCGTTATTTCTATCCTTCCGTCTTCCCTTCATCACTCAGCATGCACATCCTCCGGTGTGATGAGGAGACAGAAGAAGAGGAAGACATGTACGGGAATTTTGTCGATGTCTCGGAGCTGGAGAGAACTGGAAGAAAGAAGCAGATAGATCGACATCGCTTTCATAATCCTTCTTCATCCGTACAGTTTCTCTCACGTCCACCATTCTTAACGTACATCTCCTTATCTAATCATTATATCTCCTTTACAGATATAGTGTATCCTGTCATCAAAGAAGCATGGAAGGATACAGTTGCTTCCTCGCTGAGTCCCAAGTCTCTCTTTCGTGATCTCGTCTGCGGACGGATCGTACATTTGAACACCCTGAGGAGGAAGGTGAAGAACGAGTAAAAGTGAAGAAGTCATGCTTCTCAGATTCCGAAAAGCTTGATTTATCAACAGCAACCGAACAGAACGCATACCAAAGAGGAATTGGTATGCAAAGACTGTCACCTCTTGTCAACCATCATATGTGCGTAGATGTGGGTACATATGTGTGTGTGTGTTTATAACCGAACTCTTCTCATTCGTGAGGGAGAGTGAAGAGATTTAGTGCATTTTCGAAAGTAAACTCTTCATCTGTTTCGAATAGAGAAACAAAGCACCACCTGCTTCGGAAACTTCCTGATGCACTTGCCATCTAGCTTGTTAAGAGGTACCTCAGTCAATTCTAGCTGATCGCGTGCCGTTTTCACTCTAGGGACATACACCGAGATTCAGATGTTCCCTAAAGATTGAACAAGTAAGTGGAAGAGAGGATGTAAGAAGAAGAGTAAAGACGCGTTCAAGAGCCTATGCATGTATCGCCTGTTTGGAAAACACGTCTAGCCATCTGGTGCCCAGTTGCTGTACTTCATGAAAGGCGAAGATAAAGAACGATGGCTCACTCCACTTTTGTCTTTACCCCGCACCCCTCTTGTCCAGCAACACTGAAACCGGAGTTTCTTGCCGTTCGACTTTTGCCCCTTCCACGAATCGCGACAGCAAGAATCGACTAAAGTTTTCTACGATGGAAAGATCTGTGAGGCGGACTTCGCACAGTCGTAAGAAAGTACAGCTGAACCTGGAGTTTCCCTAGCAGCTAACAAGTACACTGGCCTTCAAAGCCGAAAGCTTGAACCTCGCCAGCCAAGGGTCACATAGTGTCGATAGGGGAGGGGATTTCTGGCTATGGAATCACAGAGATCGTATGAGCAGGGCAAAGATGAACGCGATCGCAAATCCAGAGGGGAAAAGACCGGAAAAAGGAAAGAAGGCCGGAGCAGAAAAGACGAGTTCCTCGACGAGTGTTCGGGGCGGCGAGTCTCCCTCACTTTGTCAGTGGCGATTCCCGGGTCACTGAAGGCCCTTAGTGAGGCTAGAGAAGCACACGCGCCTCAAGTCGTACTTCAAAGAGGCTATGACGGCCTCTGATAACCTTAAAGGTCCGTCTCCGAGGAGGAACAGCTGCTAATTCGCGCTATGGGGGGCTAGAGCGTAAGTTCGACGCCAGGAACAGTTCCAAACAGTGCTTGTGAGATTAGTTGTACACGGCTTTCTGAGCTGTTGGGTCCCCGATGTACGAGCGCCGGAGGCTGGCGCGCCATTTGGCCCGTCATAGCGGGCACTCCGTTGCACGGCGCCCGACGGGGACCACACGGAGTTTCACGAAGACAGAATGTCAGGCACTGTAGTGCAGAGATGCGCCGGACACACGGAGTCATAGCAGGGGACAGTACGTTACCCGGAGGAGGCCGCTGTATTGCCTCTTCGGTCGACTAGTGCTTGCCACGGCTGGGCTGCTGTCGAACGTTGGCATCTGAGGAAGCATGTAAGGTAGAGGAACACGGCAACTGTGCAAGGAGTATAACACACAGCGTCAGCGCCCGTCATGGCGTTCGTTGCCTCGAAGGAATAGCAAGAAGAGATCCTGAAGACCTTTTGCTGTCTGGAATACAGACAGGTATTCTCCACTTTTACTGGTGTGGCTGTGCAGACTTCGATGTGCAGCTCGGGTTTACAGTCGCCTCGACCCGATCTTTCCAGGGTGCCGCTGTAGCTGTAACCGGAACACGGACTACGGTGTTAGCTACAAGCCAGCTGCTTGTATGGTCAGATCGCCACGGCATTATCGCTCTTGCTTGGTACCAGCAAGTACGTCTACTGCTTCTGCACTGCCAGCGATCGCGCCCAGCCAGAGCGGAGGAGCATTCCCGAGCCAGAATTCGCCACTGCAGTGCACGATAGCCTCCTGCCCGTCTCCTTCATGGCGGGTCGGGACACCTTCATTTCGTCTTTTCTGTACTCCCCGACGGACTCGACCTGTTGCCCGCATATACGCCTTGGGTTAATGAAGACCGGATGCTTCTCTCCTTACGAGTTTCTCGTTCACCCATCACCATTGGCACGTTGGTGGCACGAGCAAAGCATTATACTGACTGCTTGTTCTTTGACAGTCTGATTCCAGCATGCGCCGTACCGGCTGTAAGCGACTGATCTGGGGAGAGCCAAAACGCTTCTCCTTCGAGATACCGTCTCGAGAGTTCCGTCCGCACTCTGGTCTTTCGACGACGGGCACGCGCACGGCCCAGTCGTGCCACGGGTTCGCTGGGGCCTTCTTCGGGGCATCGTCTTTTGTCCCTCTCCGACTTTGGAATGCCTTGCATGTTTAAATTTCGAAGTAAGTAAATTACACATCCATATCCGTGTGCCTCCAGTAGCGTATTACGTGTCAGCTGCTCCGTCCTACCGTTCAGTACGTCAGCTGGCCAGAACCAAGTCGATCCAACACTAGTGAAGCTGTCGCATGCGCTCAAGGGCCGCTCGCCAGCCTAGGGCCTACGGTTGCTTCAGCGTGTCTTGCAGTGAGGGCACACCAGCTAAGGAGACCTGTCGGGATGTATAGTGGGGATTCTTGAGCCCGCAAAGCAATTCTACTTTCGTTTTGCTAGCCAATGGACAAGACGAAGTCAGCCCGGAGTTCGGGTTTGTTTGAGGACTACAGAAGCCGGACAACGGCAGAAGTCGTCTTCTGTCAAGCGTTCGCCCTATATTCGGTATTGCACATACAATATACCACCCGGACCCCCTATAAAAACAGAGGTCGACGACCTCCTCTTCTTCCCTTCATGCAGAAGAGGTGAGGTCTTTTCTTTCAGATTCCCGGAACGAGTCTCTCTGGGGTGAATTTTGTTCTCCTTCAGTGATTCCATCTATATGGACCGGAGAGCTGGATCCCGAAGTCTTCCGTTCGTCAGCTGGCCCGGAGAGGATTGGTTCCGTACCTCGATTCCCTTGCCCGAGACGTTCAGAACTCTCTGCTTTTTTATCCTTCGTTTTCCTTCGGCGTCCCCTTCGACATCTCCATTCACCTCATACACAAACCGTTTCTCTAGCTTCTTTTCAATTTGTCTCCGTTTTTGTATCTCCTTTCCCCGGCGTGTCCTCAAGCCAACCAGCTTCCCTGTTGCTCCTGCGGCTCCATGTGAGCATCGTCGCCGTTTTTTGTTTTAGATGGTATAGTCCTTTTTGTCCTGATTCATCCGTCTTAATCTTGGGTTTCTGGAAAGAGAGTCAACACGCGCGGTGCGGCGTCTATTCCCTTTTTCTGGCACCGTGGAGAATGCACAGCTCGATTCTCGTGTTTGTTGACAGGGCATGCTTCTGTATCCTCCCCCGTCTTGTCTCGTAAAGTTGTCCGTCTGGCAAGAAATCTGGACTAGTGTCATTCCAGCGACTTCGAGGACCTTTTCTAGCTACACACGTGAAAGGAATGACCCTGGGAAGCCTTGATTCTGTCGCTTTCTCTAGGAAATTCTGAGAAACTTCATGCATTCGTGACGGCTCGAATCACTGTCTCCGTGAGACACCCATATTCAACATGTTCAGGGGGGCGGGTGGGTAAGCACGAAGAAGAGACTACACTTCGCATCTCCCTTTCTGAATAACGTCCAGACTTCGTAATTCTTTACAAGATCTGTTTGGTCCACGGTCAGCTGTCCTTTCGACTTCCCGTCCTTCCTTGGACGGTCCGTGGAAGGAGACTTGTTCTTTTCTCTCTCTCTTCGCTTGTTCCTTGCTGTCTTGCCTACATCTCTCTATCTGCATTCTTGCAGTAAGTCTCCAATTGCGTTGTAACGGCGTTCTTTCTTCCCTCACCATCGTGCCTTCAAATGGGGTGAATTCCTTCCTGCCAAATCTCCTTTCTGTCTTCTCCCAGGGAGACTTCTGTCTTCTCTCTCGTAGACTCCTGTCTCTCCCGGCGCTCAGAGAGGGAGAGAAGAAGAAGTCGACGGGGAGACGGACCGAAGTTAAGAGAAAGGAAGAGGAAACAGACCTGAACGAGTCAAAATTCCCAACAAAAGACGCAGACAAGAAGACCAGTCAAGGCTAGCGGTGTCGTCTTTTCTTCCTCAGTTCCAGGGATGTATCAATCAAGTGACGTTAGCGTTCTGCTTTTCATAGAAAGGCAGAGTCAGACAATGTACACGGATGATATGAGAAGATAGTAGATGACTTGTTGTTCTGAAACCGTCAAGAAGTGAGTGAATACGGCTAAGGGTAGGCGTGAATCTTGTAGGAATTCCCGCTTTAGAGAAGAGAGTAGAAGAATGCTTGCCTGTTGTTATCCTTGTCCTTTCTGGCTCCTGAGTATGGCTCTCATTTCCGTTTTTCTTTCTCTTCTCTTCGACCCCTC
The DNA here is from genome assembly GCF_002600585.1 of Cystoisospora suis. NCBI lineage: Eukaryota > Apicomplexa > Conoidasida > Eucoccidiorida > Sarcocystidae > Cystoisospora > Cystoisospora suis. The sequence continues at coordinate 49,698 of NW_027153074.1, forward strand.
TCCATCTGAACGACTATTTGGTCGTGTTTGTCATCGTTCTTCTTTTCCTTTTCCTCTCCCGCCTTAAAGCTGGAGACAGATCTTTTTCTAGTTCTTTCTTTCTTATCGTTTCTTCTCTCTGGTCTTATTGAACTTCACCTCCGTTGCACCTTCATGGTTTTCTTTATCTCGCACTCTTCTTTCTTCTTCGTCGTCTCTCTTTTTCATTCATCTCCTTTTCCCCTCCCCCCATCTCTCTTTCTCTCTAAAAAGATCTACACACGAGTCCACCAAAATGGAGTTTTCGTCAAATCCTCAGTCGGAAATCAACAGCAGCCCCACTACCAGTCATAGTCGTTCTTCTTCGCATGCAACCCGTCGGGGGGGAGGGAGGCCTTCATCAGGAGGAGGGAGACATCGGGGGAAGAATTTTTCTTCTTCCTCCTCTTCATCTTCCTCAAACAGTCTATACCCTGGTGAAGGATGGCCTGAAATGAATCATGACAATGGAGAAGTTCCTTCCGATCGTGTGAATTCTTATCAAAGTCATTTGATTCATCATAGTCAGAATGATATACCTCGTCCTCACCCAGGATGTCCCCCCCTTCTTGCCTCTTCTTTGCACCAGAGTTCTTATCATGAAATGCCTTCTTCTTCTTCCTCTCATCCTCGAGACGCGGGAAGAGGAGACGAAGATGACAATGGAAGAAGAGAGACAAGAAAGATGATTCACGGAGAAAGAACTGGGGGTGGTGGGATGTCTGGAGAATCTTCTCATCTTGATGCTTATCATGGAACACTGGGGTCACGAGAGACTTCTTTCCAAGCCATAAAGAACAGCGGAAATGAGGAAGTTCTCTCATCTTCTCCTACTGTATCTTCATCTTGTCATTCGTCGTCTGCTATTGATGGTCTTGCTGCTCTTGAATGGATGGATGTTGAGCCTCCGTTGGAACCGGAAGTGGAGACGGCGAAGCGTATTCTTCAAGTTCAAGAAGAACAGAGACAGATTCTTCTTCTTGTACAGAAACAGAGAGAAGAAGCAAAAGCACGAGGAGAAGTTTTACCAGATGAACCTCCTCCTGACTTAGCCCGACGGATGTGTGGAGTAGACGATCACGGAAACCTTCTTCATCCTCGGTGCATGGATATGAAGCAGTTCGTACAAGGCTTAGGAGGCATATACTTGTTTGGAGAAGGGAAAGATGAAGAAGAAAATGAAGTTCGAAATGATATCAAACACTATAAAAAGTGTCTTGAACAAGTTCATATCAAGATGGGAAAAATCGCTAGAGGTACAAGTGCAAGTGGTGGAGATTCGGCTTCGGGAAGTGCTGCTCCTGTAGGGCCTGCGCCTAGGGAACCATCGAGGCAACATCTCATTGAGCTTGCCTTTGTTCACCGAGATATCTTCTGCCGTGAAATGAAGGAGTTTCAGGGTCTTGTCATTGATGAACATAAAGAAAAGAAGAAACTCTTCAGACAGCTTGCTTCAGGTTGTAGAAAGCAAGTCGACCTCATTGAAAAAAAGAAACAAACGAAAATCGAAGAAGAAGAAAGGTATGCGGGTGTCATGGGGGTGATTCCCTGGTTTCGGATCTGCGACAGCAGGGGGAATGGGGGGGGGGGGCGGCTCGCTCAGAACAACTTAGGCTAGTATCATGACACAAACTCAGCAAGGACACAAAGGAGGGGGAGGATAGTTCATTATGCCTGCATGCACACTTGCCGGGTCGTAGAAAGGTCTTCCTCTGTATCACTTTATCGTTGTATCTGGACGGTATGTGCGACCGTTTTTGAGGAGTTCGTGGCGGTTGCAGTAGTAATACAAGCAGGCTTGATGAATAGTACTAGCGCAATTTATGGTGTACGTACACCTCAGTCTGGGGTGTATGTACACTGCAGTTTAGTGTGCATGTACACCTCAGTCTTCTCCATGTCTGGCCCATTGTTTTTTCCCTTCGTAGACTTCTGTGCTCAAGAAGGCCTGGGTCCTCTGTACCGAAAGAGTCTTCATCCAAACCACTCACGATTGCGTATACATAGCTATCTGTACTATTCCATCTCTCTGTCTGTTTGCGTAATGTACGAGATACCCCGTGTATGTGATCAGTGGGACTTCTCCTGCTTTCACCTTCTTGCTCTACGTCTTCTACCTCGTTTTTTCTCCTGCCGTGTACCGTCTTTCTGGCTTCCGTTTCGCGCCGTGCTATCTCCGTCGTCCCTCTGATGACGCCGTTCCTTGGATTCTTTGTCTCGCTGGTGTTCTCCTCGTCGTCCTCTCACTTCCACCACGGCAGCCGAAATGTTCCTCTGACCCCTCTATACCCCATCATCTCCGCGATCATCCTCTCTCTTCCCCTTATCACTGCACTGCCGTCCCTCTCGCTTGTTTGCTCTTTCTTGATCTTCCTTCTCTTCTCTTTGTTTTTTCTTGAATGACTGCTGGTGATTCCATTTCTCCTCAGGAGAGTACGGGGACTGGCGAAAACGGTCTGTACGACCGTGGAGCTCTTCTGGAAGAGAATTGAGCGCGTCGTTTGGGAGGGGGAGAAGAGAAAGCTGATGAGGCAACTTCATGAAAAGAAGAGAAAAAAACTCGACCGGCTTGTGCGGCAGGCCATGAAGAAGTGCAAACTACTGGCTCGGGGATTACGAGAATCGGTAAGAAACACGAAATCGAGGAACGGGATAAAAAGGAAAGAGAGAAAGAGATGGAAAAGGAAAAGGGTGTTAGTGGTGGCGACGGACTTGCAAAGCGGCAGGAGAGACGATGCTTTAAGTGAAGAAGAGGCTGTTGAGGAGGAAGAGGTCTTTTTCAGCTTAGGAACTGGTCTGTATAATTCTTCAGGCTTCTTTCGTCGGGCGCCATGTCTGAAGACAATGTAGGCGTTTGAAGTCATACATAGATGACTGGTTGAGTCTATCCCCCTCGATATATAGCCTACACGCTTGTCATATCGCGCACTTCTGGATACCTATTTATCTGTATGTATCTATAGTGAATGGATTTCCCCAAGCAGGCACTCTGTATCTATTTCTATGCTTTCGTCCCTTCTCTAAGTGAGATGGCACTGAGATACTCGTGGGAGTGCGTAGAATAGCTTGAGTGTTGTTTTGTATGAATTTGCAGCGTCGTGCTCCGGGCTCTCATCCTCCTCGCGCGAAGGACAGGGAGCATAAGAATTCTTCGTCTCTATCTTCTTCTTCAACCTCCTCTTCTCGTCGAAGTTCTTGTTCTGAGGCGGGAGAAAGAGGAAGAAAGAGAAAAGAACGAAAGAAGGAGGGCCATACTTCGTCTTCGTCGAATGATACCAAAGGAAAGATGAAGAAAGGAAGAGAAAAGGATGACGTGTCGCCCCCTACGGGAGAAGCAAAGGGGACAGCAAAGAAGACAGTGCAAGACAAGCAAGAGAGAGAAGAGCAAGATGAAGAGGAGGAAGAAGAAGGTAATTTCGATGTTTCTCAGTTTGCAGGCCAAGAAGAAGAAGATCAAAGGCTTGATGCCATGATGGAAGAAGAGGAAGGAGAGGGAGAGGATACGGAGGATGAGAAAGATGAGCTTGCAGCGTTACAGGCTGAGGCTGATATGCCACTGGAGGACCTTAAAAAGTACGTCTTCCATTGTGTAGATCTCTCTGTAGATGAGGTATACGCCGCCGCCCTTCGAACTCCCGATCTGTAAGAGTGTGTGTTTTTTCTACATATCTCTGTGTGGCGGTAGCAAGAATGTATATTTTCTGCTGCTTGTTGTTCCTCCTGTCATCTGCGATAGGAAATGGAGATTTGGTTCGGAAGCTCTGCTCGTGCGGATGTGTAGCTCATTCTGTCTTGGTAGTCCTTCTTTCAGAGATCTCTGTGGCCATGTGTTCTTCTCCCCTTCAACTCCTTTATAGTAGTGAACTCCTTTCTTCTCTCATTCTCCACCTCTTCTGTCTTTCTCTTCCTGTTCTCGGTTTTCTTCTCTGATTAAATGCGCTGCTCTTTGTGCATGTCTCTACATAAAACTGTCTGGCTGGTTTGCGAAGTGTACGTATAGAGAGAGATCTACGTGAGTCATCATGTTACCTGTCCTTGCACGTGACGAGAGAGTTCTGCTTCTCTCAGGCTTTACCAACGTCGTAAGCGCTCTAGACTCGAAGCAGGATGATCTATATATTGAGAGTCTGGTGTGTAGATTGGCTCTTTCTCTTCAACTGTATTTCAGATTATATGGGGGAGACAGGAGAGATAGCGAGAAAGATAAGGAGGAAGAAGAAGAAGAGAAAACGAAAGAAGGAGAAGAAGAAGAGGGAGATGATGGAGGTGAGGGAGAAGATTTTAGTGAAGATGCTTTTGCACAACAAGAAGAGGAAGATAAGGCTCTTGATGCCGCGCTAGACGAAGAAGAAGATGAAGATGGAAAAGAGCAAGAAGAAGAACTTCGTGATCTACAAGAAGAAGCAAATCTCCCCATTGAAGAGCTTCTTAAGAGGTAGATTTCACGGAATGTCAGTGTAGAAAACTGCGGATGGATTGGATTGGCAAGTCTGTGTCATTACAGCTGTATCGCTAGTCGAGGCGGGGGAGGGCATTGTATGAGTGTACACGAGATCAAACGTACTATGTAAATCTCTGTTTCTTGTCTTCGTATGTATCTTATGTTAGCCTATAGAAGATAGATAGATAGATGCTATTTATAGTATTCTTGTGTACGATGTGTGTTTACCCACCTACTTGAAAGTTCGTAGATTCGTGCATGGAATCTATGCGAATCGTATCACCTATAACGGATACTAGTAGTAGGTTGGAGGAGTCATCGCATGTCGTGATCTTATGCCTCACGTTTCTGCCTCAGATGCTACGGCGTAAGTGGAGATGAAGACGAGCTGAGAAAAGACCGTGCAAGAAAAGACACACAGCGTACAAAGCAAGACGAGAAAGAAGAAGAGGGAGAGGGAGAAGAAGAAGAGGCCGAAGAGGGAGAAGATTTGAAAGTAGATCCGGAGAGTCTGGCAAGACAGGAAGAAGAAGATGAAGAGCTTGATGCTGCGATGGATGAAGATGAAGACGAGGAAGATAAAGCGGAAGAATTAAAGGCTTTACAAGAAGATGCTGATCTCCCTTTGGAAGAACTCATTAAGAGGTATGTCAAGGCAATCTCTTACATCCCCTCCCTTAACTTCAAATCAATCTTCTTCTTTTTGTGTTCCTTAGCTCTTTTTCAAAAGCCTTTGGAAGGACAACAGAGACTTGTTTGAATCTCTCCGTGGTGTGTTTCCTCAGGAAAGTAAGTAAAGAGGCGGTCTAGTCATTTCTCTCACGCGAGACAAAGGGAGGGAAGGTGTCTCTTGAGATGTAGAGACAACGGTCGTCTCACTCTTACATACTCCATACAAGCTGTCCACATACTGGCACATGTTCACATAGCCATATAAATGTGTATCTACATATATATGTATATACATACATGTGTATAGATAGATACGTACATGTTCATACGCATATGATTCTGAATGCTTTTTTCCAGAATTGTGTATATGATACTTGTTTCATATAGATAGATAGATAGAGAGATAGATAGATAGGCCTAGTACGATAAAGGTGTGAAGAAGAGAAGACGAAAGAGATGAGGAGTTTTCGTGTCTTCTTTCTTCTTCTTGTATAGGTATGGAAGCAGTCCAGGAGGCGTCGCAGCACGTGGAGGTGTAGATGCCAGCTCACCTCCTAGTGAAGAAGAAGTTGTGATACCTGTTCGCCGTCGGAGTGCGCGTGTGAGGTCTCGCCAAGCTGCGCGGAGTTCTTCACATTCTCCTGTAGAGGATGGTTCTCCCAGTAAAGATGGAGGAGAAGAAGAAGGAAGAGAATGTGACGGTGATTCTTCTCATGTAGCCATGTCAGCAGACAGTAAGACTGCGGATGAAGAGAAAGGAAGAGAGGGTGGAGCCTGCAAGAGAAGTCGTCGTTCATCTTCGTCATCTTCTTCGGCTCATCAGTCTTCTTCTTCTTCTGTTCATGAAGAGAGACAGAAGAGTGACTCGGGTGAGAGGGAAGAGACATTCTCACCTCAGAGAGATCAAGAAAAGAAAGGAGAACAGCAGCAGGAGGAGGAGGTGGGAGACGCAAAGAAGGAGAAGAAGAAGAAGTCTCGTAAGAAAAAAAAGAAGAAAAGGAGAAAGAAAGATGAGTGGAGCTCCAACGATGAAGAGGAAGAAGAGAGTGAATCAGATGATCTGTTTTCTTCATCGTCTTCATTGTCTACAAAGCTAATCTCATCCGTGAAGCTGTCTGAGGAAGATGAAGAATCTGATCACCCAGTTGAGAAAGAGGAATGTCGAGATAAGAAAGAGAAGAAGAGTGGAGAGAGCGCCAGCATCACAGCTGAGCAACGTCGTCACAATCCAGCCCCTGAATTGATCCGTGCGACATTGAGGACGTATCAGATGGAGGGTGTGAAGTGGCTGTATGCTTTACATAATAAAGGGTTGAACGGGATTCTTGCCGATGAGATGGGTCTCGGGAAAACTCTCCAGACGATAGCCTTTCTTGCATGCTTAGCTGTGAAGAAGAATATTTGGGGCCCCCATCTGATTGTGGTGCCGACAAGCGTCATGTTGAACTGGGAGATGGAGTTTCTCAAGTTCTCTCCAGGCTTCAAGATTCTTGTCTACTACGGCAGCGCGCAGGATCGGGCTCGCAAACGTATAGGCTGGTCGCGACCCTACGCTTTTCATGTCTGTATTGTCTCCTATTCCACCGTTGTGAAAGATGCCCCCATGTTCCGAAGAAAGAAATGGTATTCTCTCATCTTGGATGAAGCGCAAAATATAAAAAACTTCCATAGTCGAAGATGGCAAGTTCTCCTCACCTTCAATACTCAGCATCGTCTTCTATTAACAGGCACTCCTCTACAAAACAATCTTGTCGAGCTATGGTCTCTTCTTCATTTCCTTATGCCTCAAGTCTTCGAGTCTCATACAGACTTCAAGGAATGGTTCAGCGATCCACTCACTACTGCTATTGAACAGGTACGCCCATGCATCAAGGGGGACGAACATCCACAAGGCCATCCATAAGTTTGCCTTCCTCTTCTACTCTCATGAGGCTCTTTCTGTCGGCACCAGACTCGCGGTCTGACGACCCCTGGTATACGGAGTCTAGCTGTCTGTCAATATGCACGAATGCGAAGATGCCCGTATGAGGATATGTGTGTGTAGGAATGTGTGGCTACGTTGACGGATGCTTAGGTATGTATGTATATGTGCAAATTTGAATGTATATATATATATGTATATATATGTGTATGTGAGCCTGTGTATAGGTGTGTGTGTATATGTATTATCACCGACTATCGAGCTTCGGGGTCGGTATCTATACGGGGCACCCGTTCGTTGTTGTGACGGCATCGTGTACTATTTCATTCCACTGTCTTGGCATGCAGATTTCTTGTTCTATGGTGTTTATATCGGATTAGTGCCGCATGAAGTGTATCACTTACAGGTTCCCTCCTTCCTCTAGGCTTCTTTCCATCAGCAGAAACTCCTCTTCGTTTCTTTCTCTCTCTCGCTCTGAATCTCAGAGGTCTTCTTTCTGTGTACGAGATTTCCATCTTACCTCAGATCTATCCTGCGAGTCGAGAACGATGGTGGTGTCTCTTTCCACACCATTCTCCGAATTCTTCAACACGAAACTTCTGTTGTTCTCATCGTGTTCATCTGCCGTTTCTTCCCATCTGTATATCTTTCCGTTCTATCTTGACTTCCTTCCTCTTCTTCTCTCTCTCCACATGTTGATCCTTGCTTTTGCTCGAAAGAACATCTCATTCCTTTCTCTCGTGTCTTTCTTTGTTTCTCGTTTTTTTTGTCACCTTTCTCTCTCTTTCTTCCCTTCAGGAACAAGTGAATGACCATAAACTCCTTTTAGAGAAACTGCATGCGCTTCTTCGTCCCTATCTCTTACGACGTTTGAAGAAGGATGTTGAGAAGCAGATGCCATGCAAATATGAACATGTCGTTCGATGCATCTTAACGAAGAGACAGAGATGCTTGTATGACGAATTCATACACCGACGACAAGTCCAGCAGACCTTAGACGTAGGGAACTACCGTGGAATGCTTAACATCCTCATGCAATTGAGAAAAGTCTGTAATCATCCAGATCTTTTCGAGCCACGCCATATAGAAACTCCTGTAGGAGGTGGAGGTGTCGATTGTCTATCACAAGATCTCCCTGCTCTAGTTTGTCTGTGGTTGTTTGAACCTTGGAACTGGTCTCTTGAGGAACGTCTTAGGTGAGGATGGAATGCTACGATGTTTCATCTCCTCTCCTGAGGAGAGAGATTGCAAGTGGCCTTCATGTTGACGAGGTTATTCTTTCTTCCTCTCCAAAGATCAAGTGGCTCTTCTATCCTAGATTCATGCTGTTCTATATGTTGATGTGTCGGTGCGCTGTCAGACGTGTATCATATCTATGTACATGTACACACAGCTGCCTCTCTAAAACTGCTTCTGCTTAGGCGCATCCCCTAGACGCCATACATACATCTACACATATATCTATATGCAAATGTATGTGATGGAATATCTATATATATACATATATATGATTTGATAAGACATCTAGATAGATATATGGTGTGATATGATGTATGACGGGCATAGCTGTTGGTTTGAACTGGAAGTGTCTGAAGTGTTTCGAGGATGCTTAATCTAGATTGGTTTGTATGACGAGGGCGAGTGTATGGATGAAGATGGCTGTTGCGAGTGAAGAAGTCATGTTCTACCCATGTGTCGTAAAGAAAGGCAAGAAGGAGAAGAAGCAAATTTTTAAGGTAGCAGTATGGTATAGAGAATCTACCTGCTTAATATTTTGTTTTATGTGTGCAAATGAAGGAGCTTTCTGCTCGATGACAAACTGAAACAGACAAGCACCAGGGATGCTTCATGTAGACGTTCTTCCATCTCTCTACTTCTCTTCTCGTCTCCCATCAATCTATCTATTTACCTATCTATCTGACTTTTCTCTCCCTTTGTGTATGGACACTTACAGGCGTGTTACACTACCGATTCTTTCTCTCATACATTATGAAATGAAGTTCTCCAGTCTTCAACACCAAACAGCAAGACATCTATCTCCTCTTCTTCTTCTTTCCAAACCTCCACCTGTTTGCTTAGCTAAGCCAAGAGTTTCCTCTTTCTCTTCTTCTTCTTCTTCATTTCTCTCTCCCTTGAAGGTCTTAACAACGGCGACGGCTATAGATGAGTGTGATGTCCTTAGTCTCCCTCAGCCTGTCTATACAACTATGAGAAAGAAACGACGAATCTTGTCATCCCCCCCCTCGTTGGTCTCGCTACCATCCTTTTCTTCTCCTCTTCAGTCAGAAGGCCTCTTAGAAGCAAAGGAGGGCGGCGAAGTGAAGAGAGTGTTAAAAGCGCCATCAGAAAAGAAAGAAGAAAGGGAAGAAGGAAAACCACAAGGAAGTTCTCTTTCTTCGTCTTCTTCTCTACCGACAGCGTCAAGTCACTCTGTGGCACAAGTGAAGCAGGAACCCCATTCCATGGGGTGCAGTGGACAGGGTGGCGGTTCTCTTCAAGATGTCTCTCAGAAAGACACAATCGGATTGGAGAAAGAAGAGAGAAAGCTTACTCAACAGGAGTTTGAAGAAGCTGGAGAAAGAAGAGGAAGAAGAGAAGAAGTATTGCATGGCGTTCTAAGACTTCACAATAAGAATCTCAGCCAACCTACGGGGTCGAGTGATAGCAGTGATTCGTCTCTCTCGTCTTCTTCTGAATTGCTTTGTGCTGTTAGGAAAGAACCTTTTCAGGGGGGGAACTCGTCTGTCACAGAAAGAAGAAAGATAGAGGAGATGAACATCGAGAAAAGACTTAAAGAAGAGAAAGAAAGAGAAGAGGCTAACACGGCGTCCAAGTCAGCTTTCAACGCATGTGTAATAGGCCCCAATCAGAATCATGTCTCTCCGTCATCTCCTCTTCAATTCGCTTCTCACCAGTCTTCACGATCGACGTTCTCAACATCGATCTCTTCTTGTTCTTCTTCTTCTCTTTCTTCTTCTCTCTCTTCGTCAGCGACGACCACGCCGGCATCTACACAAGACAGTCATTTCTCTTCTTGTTTGTCATTTCCTCATTCTCTTCTTCCTTCTCAGCAATCTTCTCCTTCTCGGCCTCCTCCTGGTGGACAGAGGTCTTCTCATAGTCAGAATCCTCATCTAGAAAGACACCACGAAGAAGACAGAGAGAGACAAAAACCTCGAGATGGAATCGGAAACAATGGTAATTCTTCCGCTCTTTCTTGTTCTCTCCCTTCTTCGTCTCCTCATACCTCTTCTTCTCCTTCTCGGAGAGCTCTCCAAGAGTCACATTTTCCCCTTCTACCTCCTGAATCCTCTGCTCCTCAGCTTCAACGGTCTTCTTCTGCTTCTTGTTCTTCTCTCTCCCCTCCCTCTTCTTCTTTCTTGAACTCTAGCGTTTCAGACTCCCTTCATCCTGCTGCACCCGAGCAAGAGAATAGAAATATTCACTCCTCTCTTCCTTCCGCGTTACCTGTTTCTATTGGGCTTAACTCCTTACCTGTCAACTCTTCTCATCCGCCCGAACGTGCCCTCATCGCCGCCTCGTCGTTATCATCGTGCAACGTCACATCAACTTCTTCTTCTCATAGCGCCTCTCATGAGAGCTTTTCCTCTGTCTCGATGCCGTCACTGTCTTCTCTTTCTCAAGCTCATAAGGGGTGTATAGTAAATTCTTCTTTATCTCATCTCTCGTCTCGTCGATTGTCTCCACCTCGTCATATGTCTACTTCAGATCACAAGGGAAACAGCTCTTTTCTCGGGGGTGAACGTCACTCTCATCTTCCCCCTTTTCTTCATCCGTCGTCTCCACCTTCTTCCTCTCTTCCGGAGAAGAGTCAAAGGGATTCTATCTTTTCTTCATCCACTGCACACAGTCAAAATCTTCCGTGTCTTCCTTCCTCATCCTCTTCTTCTCTTTCTTCTCAAGCCTTTCTTCAGCATACCTCTATTCAGAGTGCCAGCATTTCTTCTCTTAGGCAGTCCAGGGGTGAGAGTGTTTGTCCTCCTCCTTCTCCCTCGTCATCTTCCCACACGAGAACGGGGGAGGAAGAAGAAAAGAGAGAAGGAAGAATAGAAGAGTCGGATGATAAGCCGTCATCTTCATTCTTTTCTTCGTCTTCAATAGGAGAACCACTTCTTCCTTCTGGAGGTCTAAGTTCACCTTTGACACCTGTAGATTCTCAAGATCTTCAAGATGTCCACCACGAGCGTTCTCTTGTAGGAGATCAACCTTCTTGTCTTCAGCAATCCTCTCATTCAGAAACCTCTTTTTCCTCTCTTCTTGTTAAACAGTCAAGACACGATAGTCCCGGCAATTATCTCTCATCTCCATTCTCTTCTTCTTCTGCTTCACATGTTCAGTATCACTCGCCAGTTCCTTCTTCGTCTCAACAACAGTCACAGTCATCCCCCTCGGTTTTCATTCCTTCTTCTCAAATTCATTCGACTTCTTCTTCCTCTCTCCCTTCTCTTCATTCATCTGCTTCTTATCAGTCTGTTTCTTCTCCCTTTCGAGAATCTCAACAGCCTTCTATCCCTTCCTACTTTGAGACTACAGCTATGCACCGGAGTACTCTCTCTCCTGGAGATAGTGAAGTTGTTGAGGCAGAAGACTGTGAAGATACGGATCTTCCTTCTGTCTTCTCTTGCCCTTCTACTTCTTCTTTCTCTTCTTCGGCTCTACAGTCCGATGAGCAAGCAGTCGCCGCGCTTGGTTCTGCTAGGAGGAGTAGACAGGGGGGAGCCAATACATCAACAAGAAGCGAGGACCTTACTTCTCTTCATGGAAATCGGTCACAAGAAAGAAAAGAAGAAGAAGACGGGAGACAAAAAGAAGAAGAAAGACGAGAAGGATCTAGGATTGTAAGAGGAGAATGTAAGGGATTCGAGTGTATGTATGGGAATAATGATCATGAGTCTCTGCCTTCGTCTCCGTCTTTAAGCCGAAGCTCTGCTTTATGTATGTCATTACCTACTTCTCCACCAGTTGAACGTCCTACTTCAAATCTTTGTTCGTCTTCTTCTCTCTCTTCTTCTTCACCTCGCTCTTCCTTGTCTGAAGTTTCTCATGTGATACCAATAGAAGAAGATCGCGTATCTTCTTACTCAAAACATCTCGAGACTTCTTCTTTTTCTTCCTGTTCCTCTTCTCCTTCTATGTCTCTTCCATTCAGTCATGAGGATATCCTTCCTCTTCAAACAAGATCATCTCAGTCTTCTTCTGAATTTTCTTCAGTCTCTGATACTCACAGAGTCAGTCGTTCTCCCCGATCCCCTATCATTCAAGACTTCTTCTCTCATAAATCCTCTCGGATCCGTTCTGCGGGACAGCTGCATGCAATCCGTTCGTCTCCCTCGTCGTCGTTACAGAGGAGAGAGGAGACTCGCAACATCTCTTTAGACCCACCTGCCCCGTCCACTTCTATGAGAAACATTAGGAAAGTTGAGAATGATAGAGAATCCTTTCATGTGGAAGGAAACGTGCTTGTCAACAGGAGTCCTTCTCCTCTTTGTCCCCTCATCATTCAACATAGCGATAAAGATGAAGGAGCCTCATCCCGTATGAATCATATGGGGTCGGTGAAGTCTGTAGGAGAGAAGAAGGTTGGGGCTTTAGATGATCAGACGGGAGTTGACTACCTCTCCTCTTTCCATACAAAGATAGAGAGTTCTTCTTCAGTGTCTTGCTTAATGAAAAGAGAGGAGAAAAAGAAATTCCGTGTCGAGAGTCTAACTGCGACGGCGTTTCCACTTGATCTTCGTGATCTCCTTTCTTCTTCTTCATCTTCTGTCCCTCCGAGGAGTTGTGGAAAAAGTCGGTCGGAGTCTGTACAAGAAGAAGACGAAGAAGAAAGAGAGAAGCGAAAGTTGACTCGCGTTGATGGTCAGGGAGGAGAGAGAAGAAGTGAAGCATATCAACAGATAGAGAGAGAAGAAGATGAAGATGAAGGGAGAAGTAAACAAGAAGAGACGGATAAAGACAATCTTATGTCTACATCTTCTCTCATTTCTGCCAAGAGACGAAAACTTCTTCAATATGTTGCAACAGAGAACTCCGAAATGCACTCGTGTCCAACTTCTTCGTCGACCATCTCTACATCGCAATCCCCGCCTATTCATGTATGGGGCTCAGCTGTACAGACACCTGTCTTACTACCTGTAAAGCTTGAGCGTTCTTCAACTTCTTCTTTTCCTCTGGGAGAACAGGATCTTTCCCAAGCAGGGGTTATTTCATCTTCTCCTTCAACGTGTATCTCTTCAACGATGAAGCGAAAGAAAACGGAGAAACAAGAAGAGAAGAAGAAGATCACTTCTTCAAATCATCAGTACCTTCAAGAAGAATCCGAAAGCGGAACTTTGTCTCTATCTCCTTTATCAGATAAGAAGATGATCAGCGACATCCCCTCATCAGCACCGTCGTCTTGGGTTCTAACACGCCCCTTTGGTTCAACTTCTCTCTCAGATATAGAGGGATTCTTAAAGCGACATGCCATGAAATCTTTCGTCTATAATGAAAAGAGTCGTTTACTTCACCTTCGGAACTTTTTTCCTATCTCTCGCATCTTTGTTAATCATATTATCTCCCAACAAGATGGCCAGTCGTATGAAGATCTCTCAGACTCTTACTCATCGTCTTCTCTCCGTCATGAAACACCCCTAACTGCATGCGGCGATCTGGCAAGCGGAGGGTATCCCTACTATAGCGAATCTATCGCACCTCTAGGAGGAGGAGGAGGAGTGACTCGAGATCTTTCAGGAGGTGGCGGGAGTGCTGGTAGTTCAGCAGCTTCACATCTGAGTAGCAGTACGATCTCCGATATTCCTCACCTTCTTGACCTTCATCCCCCTCTCCATCAGAATAAGACATCGGGAGTTGGCGTGGGAGGAGGAGGTGCTTCTCATCAGTATGAAAGAGTTGTGCGTCGGTTAGGAAGTGTGTGGAGAAAGTGGCTATGCCATCGCGTCGAAGAAAGAACAGGATTATACGTCATGGATGAGACGGGAGATGGCTGGAGAAGACATACACGAGACGGAATGTATCTAGGAGATATCGAGCTAGCATCTTTGCAAGATGATGAATGGATCAGAGAAGTCAAACAAAGTAAGGAAGATAGACACAAGAAAAAGAAGAAAAAGAAAGAAAGGAAGATGAGCGTTTGATCTAGTGTTGGGATGAGAGACGTCGTAAGTCGTAGAGAGAGATGAGAGTGGGCTTCGTGGTTGCTTTCCTTCTGTAAAACGTGTGGAGAAGCCATCTTCAGTAGAGTGCTTCACAAGAAACACAAGGAGAAGAAGAAGAAGAAAATCATTCTTAGTAGCGTGGTGGCTGAGGTCTTTCCCTGGAGCAGATAGATCACATGAATGGAGATAAAAGATAGAAGCAGAGAAGGAGAAAGCAGTGTGACAGTCACTTCTAAGCGTATGTGTGTGAGGTGTATGTACACCTTAGACCCATTGAGTTCCCTCGGCTTCATGCATGTATCTACTTACGTACTGGAATGGTGTTCCTCACCATAATATAATCCTAGTGTTCAGATAGAGCATGACTCTATAAGCGAAGGAGAAAGTATAGCTCATCATCTACTTCCTGATATGTCTGTTAGAGAGATAGAGAGAGAGAGAAAGACTCCTCAGACGGAATGCACTTTCTTCCAGTGACAGTTGGGTTTAGAAAAAAACAAGCAGAGGTGGTGTAGACGTAACGGCAATGTGAAAGAAGAAGTTTCAGTTCATATCTCTGTACATTCTGCTTCCATAATTTCTTTACGTGCAACTGAGGTGTCTCTGATACACTCTATCCCACAGTCGAATAGAATTCACCCTAAGCAGCGAGTCATCCCGTCTCTCTCTTCATCTACTTCTCTGATCTGAGCCTCCCGTGTTTTCATGGATCATCTTTCTCTGTACGTCTCTACTAGCTATTCCTGACTGCTCCATACTCTTCACTTGTTCTCATCTTTTCTCTCCTCTTTCTTTCTCTCTATTTTCGACCACTCTGTCTCCTCATCTCTCATCACGTATGTAGCGAAGTGTATGGGCACCACCAATAGGGACGACAACCCTGCAAGCATGTATCTTCTATCCCTGTGACCGCTGTTGTGTTTCTCTCTCTTCCCCTTTCAAGAAACAAGCGAAATAGAAGAAAGATCGATCGAGATCTGTCAGCAGAACTTTCTCTTGGAATCGGAGCTTTCTCTTTTATCTCCCCCGCCTTTTGGTGGAAGTGACTGTCGAGATCTGTTGAAAAAGGAGATTCTGACTTCACCGAGAAATCCTGTCTCTTTCCTTCATCAACCTGTAGGTGGCTTGACACTTGTCTCTCTCTCTCCCTTTCTCGTTCTTCCTGTTGAAGCATCTCTCTCCCAACTATATCAGATATCACACGACTTCTAGTTACATACTAAGCCGCGTACTAGTTTGTAGTAGAAGATCTATACATCTCAAGTGTCATGAACACCTAGAGATAAAGAAGGCGACGATCGGAGCCTGTCTTCGCCTAACCTTCCAGTTACAAGTCTTTCTCAGTCTCCATGCAGTTTTATCTGTGAACATCGCCATAGAGAATATCGACGACAACCGTGCGAGCGTGGATGTATGTCCTATCCCCCCTGCCACTCTGGTCGTTTCTCTCCGCCTGGCCGACTGACTGATCTTGATCGAATCTCTTACGCTCTTCACAAGACCAAAGGTTCACATCTGCAGCCAGACATGTCTATGGATATAGGTATATATACGTCTATGTATTTCTTTTGTGAATAGGTATATATGGTTGAAAAGCTGTGGGAGTGTTTTTAAATATAAGCCGAGGAAAAGTGATGGGCTGTCTTTTCACTTTTTCACGGAGAATTATCGCACGCGGTCCTTTTCTATCTCTCTTCTTCTTCAGTATTTCTCTGTGCTGTATATCCATGTCTAACCGTCAACTACCATAGAGAGAGGGAGAGACGTTGAGAGAGAGAAAGACTATCATAGACATAGATATATATATATGGATCTATACAATTGCTGTAGATGTATTGTTATGCAGAATGGCTGTGAGGCACCGCTTGGCTTGTGGAAGAAGTAAAGCGGCAGCAGCAGCGGCAGCTCGTGACTTGTTTCGTGTCTTCTCCCATCGTCTTTCTCTTTTCACCCGAGTAAAGATTAGAGCTAGCTTTCCACACTTGTATGTCTGTCTCTATGTACGTCTGTATGAATGCATATCTCCATATATATCTAGATACATATGATATGAGTAGAAGGTCAAGCTGTGTGGGTGACGGTCGTGTTGTTTTGTGTATCGCTACTCAAGATAAGAACCTGTGAAGATTATCTAGAACGAGGTGAAGTCCTACGTGAGATTTGCTTAACGGCGTCTGAGATTTTTGAGAGAGATCGGAATCTCCTCATTCGATGCTCCGTCATTTGTAATCCGCGAGTTCAACCAGGACACCCTCGAATCTAGTAAGTAAAAAGAAAGAAAGAAAGAAAGAGTGAGAAAGAAAGAAAGAAAGAAATTGAAGTTCTTGATCACTGGAAGAATAAGAAGAGAAACGAATCTCCTTCTCTTATACGTAGCCATAGCAGAATGAGAAAAGAATGAATGATAGATCTTTCATGTATCTTCTTGTCTCTTTCTTGTTCTTCTTCTTTGGATTTGTGTATTTGAGAAGAGGCTAATTTACTTCACTAATCTGTCAACCGCGATGAGGAAGAGGAGGAAAAGGACGTGGAGGGCCTAGTTATGCAAATCCGAATGCATGGCGGGCCGCCGCATCACAAGGGGGGATGGAAGTTTCTCTTCTCTTGGGACAGAACAAGACGCCACTCTTTCTCTTCGTTTTTCTTCCTATTTTGCTATAGTAGTAAGCACACGTACCTATGGAGAGAGAGAGAGATATCTATGTATATAGATATGTCTGTAACGTATAGAGAGATGTAGTGTGACGATGTTGTACATCGGTTGGCTGGAGCACTATCGAGTAGTTCGCCACAGCCTGTGTAATTGAGAAACTTAGACATATATAGATATTTTCGTGCATATGCGTCTATGTATATATATATATATATGTAAATCTATTCGTATATATGTGTAAGGGTAAGAGGCATTTCTGTCATGATAGAGAGGATGGGTAGTTGTCTCTGTCTCTTTCTCTCGATTGTTTCTGTTTGGCTTGAACTCGACAAGATTCTCAATGACTTTCATTCAACCTTTCTTGTCTTCATTTACGTGTTTCTATTCCCATTTGATTTCTCTCCTCTCTTTCTTTCTTTCTTCAGTCTAAGAGGTCCAGGTGGGATTACATCTCGAGACGCGTCATTCAGTGCTTTTCAAGAAGTTCAGAAGGAAATCCAAGAAAGTGTGGGAGAACTTCATGAAGCTGTCGAGAGACAGAGACGGATCTTCCCTTGTAAACAAACTCTACAGGACGACTGTGGAAAACTTATCGTTCTAGTAAGATATTTAGTTCAGAAAAATTCATCTCATGCATACATAGATATAGATAGATACATACATACATATGTAGGTGTAGATATAGATATGTATGTATGTATAGATGTATCTAGAGATCTACATGTATAAACCTTGTATGGAGGTAGGCAAGTTGTTGGCGTCAGGAGGTAGCCCTATGTGGAGAGAGAGTAGGAGACGGTAGTCTGTATGTATTATTGGGGTTAGGCAGATGTAGATAGGTCGTTAGACAGGAGAAAGGGGGGAGACGTAAAAAGTGTCCGTCCGATGGCGAGATTGACTCAGGACGGAAAGAACATGAGAGGGAAGAAAGAAGAGAAAGGCAGGTCTGCTTCAGTGTTGTATATGTATGTACATAGTAGACAAGTGTTATGAAAGAACACTTTGGACCAAGTGTTTCGTACCTTCGTTTGCTGCTGCTGCTCGTGAGTTCAGTTGATCTCCCCGTGTCTCATTCTGTGGCTAGCAACATGACCTTGTGTACGTATGAATAGATATGTATGTATCCACGTGTGTGTATATCTATGTATGTATGTATCTGTCCATGTTGTCTGTACATATACATGAGTGTCTCTGTATCTATGTATGTATCTGATCATGACTCTATTATGTATGTGTATGAATGGATTTGTTGGTGAACGCTCTGGCTGTCTTCGGTGAAGAAGGAAAGAAAGATTCTTGAGTATAGAAATACTGGCCTTTCCTTCTAGAAACAAGGAAGAGAGAGAGAGAGGACCGGCTCTGGGGGTGTTATGGTACTTGTCTTTCTTGTCTTGTCTCTGTCTCTCTTCATCTTCCCAGGCGGAGTTGTTGATGAAGCTCAGAGCAGACAATCATCGGTGTCTCTTGTTTACTCAGTTCAGTAAAATGCTAGATGTCTTAGAGGCGTGGATCAACCACCAGGGATTCACATATGTCCGTCTTGATGGGAGTACAAAGGTGAGAAAAAGCCTGATCAAACCAAACCCCTTTCTTCTTCCTTGCATTCTCTCCATATGTCTCTTAGAGACACATGTGCATCCTCTACATGTATTCAGTCACTTTTCTCTCTGACATTTCTCTATGGATCTGTATTTAGATGAAGTTCTCACCTCTTGCATATTGCCGTCTATGCTTGAAACAGAGAGAGAGAGAGCCCTGTTGTTCCTCGCTATCTGTGTATATATATGCCTAGGTGTGTATTTTAGGTATATAGATATATACCTGTATAAATGTCTATAGATAGATAAATATACGCGGGTGTCTGTATGTACACCTGCATATGCTGAGGGGTGTCTATAGTAACGGTGATGGGAAGATGATGATGATGATGACGCTAGAGCAGATATGTGTTTGATTTACTTCCTTCATTCTTACTTAGCTGTACATGGGCCTATCAGTATGTAAGTAGCTAGCTATATCTGTATGGGCATGCATGTACACGAGGGGGGGTGCTAACTATGGCTTCCCATATCTCAGTGTATATTGTTCACACAGGTAGAAGAGACAAGTATATATATTGAACTCGTATGTGTTCTATGTTGGTGTATATGTCTATACGTATATATGTTTTAGTATGTAAACAAGGAGAGAATGAAGGTAGGAATCGCTACGATGATCGAGTTTGTTTGATTGACATTGAGCCGACACTCTCCACATACACTCTAATCTCATTCACTATCTAGATCTCCCTAAAGAAATACAATTGATATGATCAGTCCCTACAGTAGGAAAAAAATAGAGAGACTTTGTGTAGTTATAGCCTCCACCTTCATCATTATCCTCACTGTGCATGCATGCGGTCTCCTTTTTAGTCTTTATACTTTGTCTCTATCGTCTATGTCTCTCTTGCTGTTGTTCATGTAGGTCGATCAAAGGCAGCGTATCGTGACGAGGTTCAATAGTAATCCACGTATCTTTCTCTTCATTTCTTCAACTCGAGCAGGAGGTGTCGGTCTTAACTTGACTGGCGCAGACACAGTTATCTTCTATGATACGGACTGGAATCCTGCTATGGATAAACAAGCTATGGATAGGTAGGCACATCAATACACATACAATCTCATTATACGTAGGTATACATTTGATACGGTTAGCTGTAGCTACATGTGAGATAGATAGGGAGATAGATCGATCAATCTATACATGTATGTAGGGTGTGTAGGTGTCTATATTGTAGAGGATGAAATGTCTTCTCGGTCTGCTGAAATAGAGTCCAGACTTGTTATTTGGATGGAAATTCAATCAAATTCTATCCACACCCTGGACAACACACAGACCCTAGGGGCCAATGTCTTCTATCTTCTTTCTCCATCTCTATCTCTCTATACCTATCTATCTATATATCTGTCTACATCTATTCTTAGCACACAACCATAGCTACACGCGTTCATATGTATGTATGGCAAGCCACTCCCACTCAACACATCTATATATATGTATATATATCTGTACATCCGTATCTGCATATGTGCAAAGTAGGTAGAAATATATCACTATGTTTGTGTGGATACAAGTAGATTTAAGGAGCTATCTGCTGTGTTCTTTCCCCCTCGCTCCCTGTAGAGATTCACACCTCCACTGTTGTTGTCCTGTTGTATATCGCGAAGGCCTATTCTCCTCTACTCTCCTTGGTGTGTATAGTGCATGTGTTCTTTGTTATCTCATCCGTTGTGTGAAGTCTCTTCTTCTCTGTGTGGTGATCCCCCTTTCTCATTCAGATGCCATCGTATAGGCCAGACTCGAGATGTGCATGTGTATCGGCTCGTTTCCGAGCATTCCATTGAAGAGAACATCTGGAGAAAACAGCTACAGAAGCGTCTCCTGGATGAAGTCGTCGTCGATCAAGGTCTCTTCACTATGGAGAATACCACGAAAGAAATGCACCTATCAGCATTGGATCAGGCGACAAAGAGAAACAAAGACGAACAAGCAACTCAGGAATGGTTTTCTACATCTGATACACTCAAAGAACTCCTCGCTTCTCCGGTAAGAAAATGGCGACCTCTTTCTCTCTCTTTCCTTTTTCTTCGTAGCTTTCTTTCTCTCCCTTGTGATCGTCCTCTGTGTGATACTTCACCTATATATATCTTCTTCCTGCAAGCAAAGACGAAAAGATCAAGAAAACTTCTCTCTTTTCTTCTTCTAGTGTGCAGGCAACTCAGAGGGTAAGAGAGTACCTCCTCGTATGTATGTACATAAAGATTGAATCTATAGCATATAGATACGCGTGTAGATAGAAGGTGTATCTACTTATGGATATAGGATGCTAGCTACACATACATGGGCGTATTGTATGGCATGTACCGTTTTCACCAGGAGTGCTCAGGGAGTGAATGAAGTTCTTCTTTCTTCTTCCTCAGTGTTGCCTCTACCTGGTCTTACGGAGAAAACCCTCAGATAGATAGATAGATTAAAGATAGATAGATTAAAGATAGATAGATAGATTAAAGATAGATAGGTTAAAGATAGA
>NW_027153075.1:0-302 GCF_002600585.1 Cystoisospora suis
ACCAGACGTTGGCGCAGCAAAGGGACAAGCGGGGATTCCTCCAGCATCCACCGCCGGACCTCGGCCATCGAGAAACGAGCCCCAGCAAGGCGCCACAAGGGACCCAGATAGCGGGCGGGCTCTCGGACGTCACCAACGCAATCCGCCCACTCAGCCCGGTACAACAGCACGAAGAAGGGAGAGGCACCAGCCTGAGAACAACAAGCAGGCACACCCAGACGCATGAGAGAAACACCCCCAGAGGCCACGCGAAGCCTGCAAAGAGCAGAGACTTACCCCAGCCGGTCCAAAACCACCAACTC
>NW_027153075.1:826-1034 GCF_002600585.1 Cystoisospora suis
ACCCCATTCCAAGGATCCACGACCTAATTAACCGATTAGGCCGAGCCAGGTGGTACTCGAAGCTGGACTTACAAGCTGGATATCACCAGGTCGAGATAGCAGAAGAGGACCAATGGAAAACGTCGTTTCGAACCAGGTACGGAACGTTCCAATTTCGCGTGATGCCATTTGGTCTTTCAGGCGCACCCTCTACGTTCCAACGCCTAAT
>NW_027153075.1:1442-1653 GCF_002600585.1 Cystoisospora suis
GACCTCCTACGAGACGACGCAGATACGGTCTGGAGACCGAAACAGTCGCAAGCGGTCAGAGACCTGAAGGAGGCACTCGTCAACGCAGCCGCGTTGCACGTCTTCGACCCGGACAAGCCGATTGTGCTTAAGACCGACGCATCTAAGCACGCAACAGGCGCGGTACTGGAACAGAATGGCGTTCCAGTCGCCTTCGAATCGAGAAAGATGG
>NW_027153076.1:0-310 GCF_002600585.1 Cystoisospora suis
TCCTTTCTGTGGTGTATGTACACGATCTTCATTAAACGGCCGTCGGGCTGCGGAAGAGAAGACAGACAGACAGTCAGGGGGCCGGTGTCTCTTCTCCTTATGTCTATAGAAATCTTTCGCTCTCTCTTTCTGCGTTCTAACGGTATATATATCTCTCTCTTCGATGTATATGCAGCTGCTTTCTCGCCTTCCATTCTGTCTAGATTTCTCTATAGTAGGGGAGTAAAGAAATCGATGAAAGAAGCTATCCGTCGATTGTCTTAGTGCCTTCATGGATGGACTGAAGAAAATTAGATGACGTCTTGGGGCT
>NW_027153077.1:0-3049 GCF_002600585.1 Cystoisospora suis
TTTCCACTTTTTCTTCCCTCCTCTCCTTGTAGCACTTGTACTTCTAGGTGTCGCGCTCTTCGAAGGTGACGCCGGTGCCTTCTGGGTTGCGCCGGCAGCCATACTTGCCGCCGCTGCGATCTGTGTGCGTTACTATCAGGTGAAGGCATATCGACGACAGCGGTCTCGTAATGGAAGTTATCAAGCCTTGCGTGAGGAGACACCTGACGCTAGTGAGGAACCTCGACATGAGGAGGGAAACAAGTCGGGAGACGGTAACGATGGAAAGAAGCCAGGAGCTCAGAAGGGACAGAAAAAGGGTACAAAGAATGCCTCTCCAGCTACTCGGTTTTGATGTGAGCTCACGTTCCAAGCAGGCAAGGAGGCGAACACGATAGGATTTGGCGTATCGGCTTTTTTCAGTGGATCCCAAGGCTACTTGTTTAGTATGGTGATGTCAGGGTGTTTCTTCGCGCTGATCGACTGTTTGATTTGGTTTCATTGACATCATCCCTTCGAAGGAGGAGTGCACCGACTCTCCGTCATGAAGGAAAGAATGAAAGAGAGAGGTCGTGATGGAACATAGATAGGTCAAGAAGGGAGGCTCCGCTTTGTCATACTACCGAATTCTTGGTTTCTGAAGAAGTAGGGACGCGCTAGATCCAACGAAAGAAGAGGTTCCCATATCGCAAGAAAAGATGAGAGGAGTCGGCAGAGGGAGAGGAGGTCTCCCCGTGAAGATCAATTTGTATTGAGCCCTAGTCTGCCATATACTCGGGTACGCTGGCCTGAAAACTTCAGTTGATCGATATCTTGTTCTAGAGACATGTTAGAAAAAGACCTTTCTCATTCTATAGAACCTTGCAAGAAAGAAGATAGGTAGCTACATAGTGAGGCGACTACTGGTAGATGGCGGGTCAAGACACGAAGTCAGGAAGTCGAATCAAGGGCAAGGCGTGGTATGTCCAGGAGAGTGGTGGAGAAATGTGACCGCGACTTTCTCTCTGTGAAGATGAAGAAAAAGAGAGAGAATCGATCCTTTGGTTTCTCAAAAGGACGAGGGGACAGAGCGGTGAACGAGTTTGTTGTTTGTTATATGCACCCCTCGACTAGGAATGACTCAGTTTGATACACTAGCAGCTACCTCCTATGAACGAGAGTGCTGTTCGACGTCGCGTCCCACTCAATGGTCGCAAAAAAGCAGAAAGAAAACTCTTCAGCCTTCTTTTTTCGCGGGCCAGGAGAAAGACAAGCCGATTGTTTCTTGTCTGACAGGCGGTGAAGGAAAAAGGCAGCTCGAATCCGTACAAGAACAAAATGTAGTGAGGACTACACGAAAATCTCTCTTTGCATAATGGACACATGCACACGCTGAGTGCGTGGTTACGGTATGTATTGAGTGGTTGTCGAGAGAGATAGATACCTACTTACGCCCCTACATGTTTCAGACAAGGCATAAAAACTCATGCATATATATATATAATATATGCGTGCGTATAGTGGCCAGAAACATCCATCTTGGCTGAGGTACACTAGCAAAAGTATACAGAGGTACTCAGATAGGCGTGTGTACATATCTCTAGAGCGAAGAGCGGGTGTGCGTGTCAGCATGTAAATGTCTACATCCGGGTTACATTCCCTCATCTCTGCGTTCAAAGGAATAAACGAGACTTACGGAGTTCGTTTTTATATAGGGATAGATATATGTAGATGCTACAGTATACATAAATATAGATGGTATAGTCACACCAGGATTATAGGTATGTTTGCGTGTCCGTCTATTTCTTAATACAAATAGCTCCCTAACAGCCATCATCTCCCTCCAGCAGATAGTGCGGAAGAAGCCGTCTCCCTTAGGCACCACTCATGCTCTTCGTCTCTCCAAAGCCACCCATGTATAGACTTTACTCGATCTATGTTTCTACTCACCCCAAAAGGACCATTCTCGTAAGCGAAAACCGCTGGAGAAAAGCCATCTTTTCAGTGATGTACGCTGCACATGCAAACTCAAGTCTTCATACAACTTCGTCCCTTGAAGAGAACGTTAACACACATCTCCTTTCATATCACTACACGCACTTACTACGGTTCCGGCATCCTTTAGTCCGTTCTTCTACATCGCCGCCTTCGTATACCCACTCAATCTAGTTAGAAGACAAAGACTTGAACACGAAAAGACTTCCGATAAAGAAAATAATCCAATCCTGAACCCGTCACATACAGGCGAGAAGGAAAAGCTCTGTCTTGTATCTGATCTCTCGGCTACTAGTCAGCTGGTGCACTAGGGTAGTAATTCACGTGTCCCGCAACACCGGCTTACTACACATTAACGGCCATGCACGGTCGTAGTGGACCAGCACATGAAGGCGATACGAGGCGTTGTACTAGTATGAGCAGGTTATCTGATGGAGGAGGAAAAAACGAGGTGTTGACAGATAGACCTCAAGAGAATGAGAAGGAAAACCAACAAATTTCTCACCGTGCTCTGCACTTGTCACAAGACACGATCGTGATGCAAAGATCAACGTCTTTCTTTCAATTCTCATCGCCCCCGCTGACCGCCCTCTCGATTCTTCTCCCTGTGCTGTTTCTGTACAGAAGAACTGCTAGACAGCATCGATGCATGTCAGACCATCGATGTCACGGACATCGCCGCTACTCCCACAGCACAGCACCCGACCGTGGCTATCCACTTCTTCCCGGTTTCCCACGCGGTTCAGATCGATGGGGTAACACTACACACACCGCAACTGTTCTCTGTTGCCGAATATCAGGCATGACTTCAGCGGGTGCATGCCCCCAAGCTTCACCAGACTAGGAGTGGATGGTTGAAGAGCTTCTCTCACATGCCGATTCCTATAAAAAATGCTTTCTCTGTTTCTAAATCTTCCGTGTTTAGACAAGTCTTCCACCTTCAGCAAGAGTTTTTGAAGGGACTGAAGGGAGAAGGCACGGACGAAGACAACAAATAGACAGCTACTCTGTCCGTTGCTCACTATCTGCCCTACGTAGCACAGCCAGGTGTTTGAGCGAGTTCTTTCCAGTCCATCGTCATCCAGAAAGTGACCGC
>NW_027153078.1:0-270 GCF_002600585.1 Cystoisospora suis
GTACAGTACGGCACCAAGGGGTGCCTAACGTGAGTCAATCACTCATTGGTCCGAAAGTTGGGCAAAGGGCCCACGGAACGTCCGGGATCGATGCTCTGAGCAACCTGCACGGCCGACCGGGAACCCTAGCGGTCCCCTCAGAGCTAGCGCGGCCCGAATAATAGCCACCGGCCTAGTTTGAAGCCAACCTGAAGGCGTAGATCTGAGAGGAGGCGAAGGAGGAGAGATAAGGAGGAGGGAGATAAGATGAGAAGGAAAGAGAGAGAGATT